>NW_027366828.1:2500-15000 GCF_046119375.1 Phyllobates terribilis | reverse complement strand
CCCCCACATTATCACTGGGTGTATATATATATATAGTGCACCCTCACATTATCACTGGGTGTATACATATATATATAGTGCACCCTCACATTATCACTGGGTGTATATATATATATATAGTGCACCTCCACATTATCACTGGATGTATATATATATACAGTGCACCCCTCACATTATCACAGGGTGTATATATATATATAGTGCACCCCTCACATTATCACTGGGTGTATATATCTATATAGTGCACCCCTCACATTATCACTGGGTGTATATATATATATAGTGCACCCCTCACATTATCACTGGGTGTATATATATATATATATATAGTGCAACCCCACATTATCACTGGGTGTATATATATATATATATATATAGTGCACCCTCACATTATCACTGGGTGTATATATATATATATATATATAGTGCACCCCTCACATTATCACTGGGTGTATATATATATATATAGTGCACCCTCACATTATCACTGGGTGTATATATATATATATATATATAGAGCAACCCCACATTATCACTGGGTGTATATATATATAGTGCACCCCTCACATTATCACTGGGTGTATATATATATATATAGTGCACCCCTCACATTATCACTGGGTGTATATATATATATATAGTGCACCCTCACATTATCACTGGGTGTATATATATATATATATAGTGCAACCCCACATTATCACTGGGTGTATATATATATAGTGCACCCCTCACATTATCACTGGGTGTATATATATATACAGTGCACCCCTCACATTATCACAGGGTGTATATATATATATAGTGCACCCCCACATTATCACTGGGTGTATATATATATATATATATATATATATAGTGCACCCTCACATTATCACTGGGTGTATATATATATATATATATATATATATATAGTGCACCCTCACATTATCACTGGGTGTATATATATATATATATACATAGTGCACCCCCCACATTATCACTGGGTGTATACATATATATATAGTGCACCCCCACATTATCACTGGGTGTATATATATATATATAGTGCACCCTCACATTATCACTGGGTGTATATATATATATAGTGCACCCTCACATTATCACTGGGTGTATACATATATATATAGTGCACCCCCACATTATCACTGGGTGTATATATATATATAGTGCACCCTCACATTATCACTGGGTGTATACATATATATATAGTGCACCCTCACATTATCACTGGGTGTATATATATATATATAGTGCACCTCCACATTATCACTGGATGTATATATATATACAGTGCACCCCTCACATTATCACAGGGTGTATATATATATATATAGTGCACCCCTCACATTATCACTGGGTGTATATATCTATATAGTGCACCCCTCACATTATCACTGGGTGTATATATATATATAGTGCACCCCTCACATTATCACTGGGTGTATATATATATATATATATAGTGCAACCCCACATTATCACTGGGTGTATATATATATATATATATAGTGCACCCTCACATTATCACTGGGTGTATATATATATATATATATAGTGCACCCCTCACATTATCACTGGGTGTATATATATATATATATAGTGCACCCTCACATTATCACTGGGTGTATATATATATATATATAGTGCAACCCCACATTATCACTGGGTGTATATATATATAGTGCACCCCTCACATTATCACTGGGTGTATATATATATATAGTGCACCCCTCACATTATCACTGGGTGTATATATATATATAGTGCACCCTCACATTATCACTGGGTGTGTATATATATATAGTGCACCCCTCACATTATCACTGGGTGTATATATATATATAGTGCACCTCCACATTATCACTGGGTATATATATATATATATAGTGCACCCCTCACATTATCACTGGGTGTATATATATATAGTGCACCTCCACATTATCACTGGGTGTATATATATATAGTGCACCCCTCACATTATCACTGGGTGTATATATATATATAGTGCACCCCTCACATTATCACTGGGTGTATATATATATAGTGCACCCCTCACATTATCACTGGGTGTATATATATATAGTGCACCCTCACATTATCACTGGGTGTATATATATATATAGTGCACCTCCACATTATCACTGGGTGTATATATATATATAGTGCACCCCTCACATTATCACTGGGTGTATATATATATAGTGCACCCCTCACATTATCACTGGGTGTATATATATATATATATATAGTGCACCCCTCACATTATCACTGGGTGTATATATATATAGTGCACCCTCACATTATCACTGGGTGTATATATATATATAGTGCACCTCCACATTATCACTGGGTGTATATATATATATAGTGCACCCCTCACATTATCACTGGGTGTATATATATATAGTGCACCCCTCACATTATCACTGGGTGTATATATATATAGTGCACCCTCACATTATCACTGGGTGTATATATATATATAGTGCACCCCTCACATTATCACTGGGTGTATATATATATATATATATATAGTGCACCTCCACATTATCACTGGGTGTATATATATATATATAGTGCACCCCCACATTATCACTGGGTGTATATATATATAGTGCACCTCCACATTATCACTGGGTGTATATATATATAGTGCACCCTCACATTATCACTGGGTGTATATATATATATAGTGCACCCCTCACATTATCACTGGGTGTATATATATATAGTGCACCCCCACATTATCACTGGGTGTATATATATATATGTATATATATAGTGCACCCTCACATTATCACTGGGTGTATATATATATAGTGCACCCTCACATTATCACTGGGTGTATATATATATATATAGTGCACCCCTCACATTATCACTGGGTGTGTATATATATATATAGTGCACCCTCACATTATCACTGGGTGTATATATATATATATAGTGCACCTCCACATTATCACTGGGTGTGTATATATATATAGTGCACCCCCACATTATCACTGGGTGTATATATATATATATAGTGCACCCCTCACATTATCACTGGGTGTGTATATATATATAGTGCACCCCCACATTATCACTGGGTGTATATATATATATATATAGTGCACCCCCACATTATCACTGGGTGTATATATATATAGTGCACCTCCACATTATCACTGGGTGTATATATATATAGTGCACCCTCACATTATCACTGGGTGTATATATATATATATAGTGCACCCCTCACATTATCACTGGGTGTGTATATATATATAGTGCACCCCCACATTATCACTGGGTGTATATATATATATGTATATATATAGTGCACCCTCACATTATCACTGGGTGTATATATATATAGTGCACCCTCACATTATCACTGGGTGTATATATATATATATAGTGCACCCCTCACATTATCACTGGGTGTGTATATATATATATAGTGCACCCTCACATTATCACTGGGTGTATATATATATAGTGCACCCTCACATTATCACTGGGTGTATATATGTATATATATAGTGCACCCTCACATTATCACTGGGTGTATATATATATATATATAGTGCACCTCCACATTATCACTGGGTGTATACATATATATATAGTGCACCCTCACATTATCACTGGGTGTATATATATATATATATATAGTGCACCTCCACATTATCACTGGGTGTATATATATATATGTAAATATATAGTGCACCCTCACATTATCACTGGGTGTATATATATATATAGTGCACCCCTCACATTATCACTGGGTGTATATATATATAGTGCACCCTCACATTATCACTGGGTGTATATATGTATATATATAGTGCACCCTCACATTATCACTGGGTGTATATATATATATATATAGTGCACCTCCACATTATCACTGGGTGTATACATATATATATAGTGCACCCTCACATTATCACTGGGTGTATATATATATATATATAGTGCACCTCCACATTATCACTGGGTGTATATATATATACAGTGCACCCCTCACATTATCACAGGGTGTATATATATATATAGTGCACCCCTCACATTATCACTGGGTGTATATATATATATAGTGCACCCCTCACATTATCACTGGGTGTATATATATATATATATATATATAGTGCAACCCCACATTATCACTGGGTGTATATATATATATATATATATATATATATAGTGCACCCTCACATTATCACTGGGTGTATATATATATATATATATATATATATAGTGCACCCCTCACATTATCACTGGGTGTATATATATATATATAGTGCACCCTCACATTATCACTGGGTGTATATATATATATATATAGTGCAACCCCACATTATCACTGGGTGTATATATATATAGTGCACCCCTCACATTATCACTGGGTGTATATATATATAGTGCACCCCTCACATTATCACTGGGTGTATATATATATATAGTGCACCCCTCACATTATCACTGGGTGTATATATATATATAGTGCACCCTCACATTATCACTGGGTGTATATATATATATAGTGCACCCTCACATTATCACTGGGTGTGTATATATATATAGTGCACCCCTCACATTATCACTGGGTGTATATATATATATAGTGCAACCCCACATTATCACTGGGTGTATATATATATATAGTGCACCCCTCACATTATCACTGGGTGTATATATATATATAGTGCACCCCTCACATTATCACTGGGTGTATATATATATATATAGTGCACCCCTCACATTATCACTGGGTGTATATATATATATAGTGCACCCCTCACATTATCACTGGGTGTATATATATATAGTGCACCTCCACATTATCACTGGGTGTATATATATATATATATAGTGCACCCCTCACATTATCACTGGGTGTATATATATATAGTGCACCCTCACATTATCACTGGGTGTGTATATATATATAGTGCACCCCTCACATTATCACTGGGTGTATATATATATATAGTGCAACCCCACATTATCACTGGGTGTATATATATAGTGCACCCCTCACATTATCACTGGGTGTATATATATATATAGTGCACCCCTCACATTATCACTGGGTGTATATATATATATAGTGCACCCTCACATTATCACTGGGTGTGTATATATATATAGTGCACCCCTCACATTATCACTGGGTGTATATATATATAGTGCACCTCCACATTATCACTGGGTGTATATATATATATATATATAGTGCACCCCTCACATTATCACTGGGTGTATATATATATAGTGCACCTCCACATTATCACTGGGTGTATATATATATAGTGCACCCCTCACATTATCACTGGGTGTATATATATATATAGTGCACCCTCACATTATCACTGGGTGTATATATATATATAGTGCACCCCTCACATTATCACTGGGTGTATATATATATAGTGCACCCCTCACATTATCACTGGGTGTATATATATATAGTGCACCCTCACATTATCACTGGGTGTATATATATATATAGTGCACCCCTCACATTATCACTGGGTGTGTATATATATATAGTGCACCCCCACATTATCACTGGGTGTATATATATATATATAGTGCACCCCCACATTATCACTGGGTGTATATATATATAGTGCACCTCCACATTATCACTGGGTGTATATATATATAGTGCACCCCTCACATTATCACTGGGTGTATATATATATATAGTGCACCTCCACATTATCACTGGGTGTATACATATATATATAGTGCACCCTCACATTATCACTGGGTGTATATATATATATAGTGCACCCCTCACATTATCACTGGGTGTATATATATATAGTGCACCCCTCACATTATCACTGGGTGTATATATATATAGTGCACCCTCACATTATCACTGGGTGTATATATATATATATAGTGCACCCCTCACATTATCACTGGGTGTGTATATATATATAGTGCACCCCCACATTATCACTGGGTGTATATATATATATATGTATATATATAGTGCACCCTCACATTATCACTGGGTGTATATATATATATATATAGTGCACCCCTCACATTATCACTGGGTGTATATATATATAGTGCACCCTCACATTATCACTGGGTGTATATATATATATATAGTGCACCCCTCACATTATCACTGGGTGTGTATATATATATAGTGCACCTCCACATTATCACTGGGTGTGTATATATATATATGTATATATATAGTGCACCCTCACATTATCACTGGGTGTATATATATATATAGTGCACCCCTCACATTATCACTGGGTGTGTATATATATATATATATATATATATATATATATATATATATAGTGCACCCTCACATTATCACTGGGTGTATATATATATATATAGTGCACCCTCACATTATCACTGGGTGTGTATATATATATATGTATATATATAGTGCACCCTCACATTATCACTGGGTGTATATATATGTAGTGCACCCCTCACATTATCACTGGGTGTATATATATATATATATATATATATATATATATAGTGCACCCCTCACATTATCACTGGGTGTATATATATATATATATAGTGCACCTCCACATTATCACTGGGTGTGTATATACATAGTGCACCCTCACATTATCACTGGGTGTATATATATATATATATATATATATATATAGTGCACCCCCACATTATCACTGGGTGCATATATATATATAGTGCACCCCCACATTATCACTGGGTGTATATATATATATAGTGCACCCCCAAATTATCACTGGGTGTATATATATATATATATATATAGTGCACCCTCACATTATCACTGGGTGTATATATATATATATATATATATATATATATATATAGTGCACCCCCACATTATCACTGGGTGTATATATATATATATATATATTTATATAGTGCACCCTCACATTATCACTGGGTGTATATATATATATATATATATATATATATATATATAGTGCACCCCCACATTATCACTGGATGTATATATATATATTTATAGTGCACCTCCACATTATCACTGGGTGTATATATATATATATATAGTGCACCCCCACATTATCACTGGGTATATATATATATATATAGTGCACCCTTACATTATCACTGGGTGTATATATATATATATATAGTGCACCCTCACATTATCACTGGGTGTATATATATATATAGTGCACCCCCACATTATCACTGGGTGTATATATATATATATAGTGCACCCCCACATTATCACTGGGTGTATATATATATATAGTGCACCCCCACATTATCACTGGGTGTATATATATATATATATATATATATAGTGCACCCTCACATTATCACTGGGTGTATATATATATATATAGTGCACCCCCACATTATCACTGGGTGTATATATATATATATATATATATATATATAGTGCACCCTCACATTATCACTGGGTGTATATATATATAGTGCACCCCTCACATTATCACTGGGGGTATATATATATAGTGCACCTCCACATTATCACTGGGTGTATATATATATATATATATATATATAGTGCACCTCTCACATTATCACTGGGTGTATATATATATATATAGTGCACCTCCACATTATCACTGGGTGTATATATATATATAGTGCACCCTCACATTATCACTGGGTGTATATATATATAGTGCACCTCCACATTATCACTGGGTGTATATATATATAGTGCACCTCCACATTATCACTGGGTGTATATATATATATACATATAGTGCACCCCTCACATTATCACTAGGTGTATATATATATAGTGCACCTCCACATTATCACTGGGTGTATATATATATATATATATAGTGCACCCTCACATTATCACTGGGTGTATATATATATAGTGCACCCCTCACATTATCACTGGGTGTATATATATATATATATATATATATATAGTGCACCTCCACATTATCACTGGGTGTATATATATATAGTGCAGCTCCACATTATCACTGGGTGTATATATATATATATATATATATACATAGTGTACCCCCCACATTATCACTGGGTGTATATATATATATAGTGCACCCCCACATTATCACTGGGTGTATATATATATATGTATATATATAGTGCACCCTCACATTATCACTGGGTGTATATATATATATATATAGTGCACCCCTCACATTATCACTGGGTGTATATATATATAGTGCACCCTCACATTATCACTGGGTGTATATATATATATATATAGTGCACCCCTCACATTATCACTGGGTGTGTATATATATATAGTGCACCTCCACATTATCACTGGGTGTGTATATATATATATGTATATATATAGTGCACCCTCACATTATCACTGGGTGTATATATATATATAGTGCACCCCTCACATTATCACTGGGTGTATATATATATATATATATATATATATATATATATATATATAGTGCACCCTCACATTATCACTGGGTGTATATATATATATATAGTGCACCCTCACATTATCACTGGGTGTGTATATATATATATGTATATATATAGTGCACCCTCACATTATCACTGGGTGTATATATATGTAGTGCACCCCTCACATTATCACTGGGTGTATATATATATATATATATATATATATATATATATAGTGCACCCCTCACATTATCACTGGGTGTATATATATATATATATATATATAGTGCACCTCCACATTATCACTGGGTGTGTATATACATAGTGCACCCTCACATTATCACTGGGTGTATATATATAATATATATATATATATATAGTGCACCCCCACATTATCACTGGGTGCATATATATATATAGTGCACCCCCACATTATCACTGGGTGTATATATATATATAGTGCACCCCCAAATTATCACTGGGTGTATATATATATATATATATATAGTGCACCCTCACATTATCACTGGGTGTATATATATATATATATATATATATATATATATATATATAGTGCACCCCCACATTATCACTGGGTGTATATATATATATATATATATATATAGTGCACCCTCACATTATCACTGGGTGTATATATATATATATATATATATATATATATATAGTGCACCCCCACATTATCACTGGATGTATATATATATATTTATAGTGCACCTCCACATTATCACTGGGTGTATATATATATATATATAGTGCACCCCCACATTATCACTGGGTATATATATATATATATAGTGCACCCTTACATTATCACTGGGTGTATATATATATATATATAGTGCACCCTCACATTATCACTGGGTGTATATATATATATAGTGCACCCCCACATTATCACTGGGTGTATATATATATATATAGTGCACCCCCACATTATCACTGGGTGTATATATATATATAGTGCACCCCCACATTATCACTGGGTGTATATATATATATATATATATATATATATAGTGCACCCTCACATTATCACTGGGTGTATATATATATATATAGTGCACCCCCACATTATCACTGGGTGTATATATATATATATATATATATATAGTGCACCCTCACATTATCACTGGGTGTATATATATATAGTGCACCCCTCACATTATCACTGGGGGTATATATATATAGTGCACCTCCACATTATCACTGGGTGTATATATATATATATATATATATAGTGCACCTCTCACATTATCACTGGGTGTATATATATATATATAGTGCACCTCCACATTATCACTGGGTGTATATATATATATAGTGCACCCTCACATTATCACTGGGTGTATATATATATAGTGCACCTCCACATTATCACTGGGTGTATATATATATAGTGCACCTCCACATTATCACTGGGTGTATATATATATATACATATAGTGCACCCCTCACATTATCACTGGGTGTATATATATATAGTGCACCTCCACATTATCACTGGGTGTTATATATATATATATATATAGTGCACCCTCACATTATCACTGGGTGTATATATATATAGTGCACCCCTCACATTATCACTGGGTGTATATATATATATATATATAATATATATATATAGTGCACCTCCACATTATCACTGGGTGTATATATATATAGTGCAGCTCCACATTATCACTGGGTGTATATATATATATATATATATATACATAGTGCACCCCCCACATTATCACTGGGTGTATATATATATATAGTGCACCCCCACATTATCACTGGGTGTATATATATATATAGTGCACCCCTCACATTATCACTGGGTGTATATATATATATATATATATATATATATATATATATATAGTGCACCCTCACATTATCACTGGGTGTGTATATATATATGTATATATATACTTCACCTCCACATTATCACTGGGTGTATATATATATATATATATATATATATATATATATATAGTGCAACCCCACATTATCACTGGGTGTATATATATATAGTGCACCCTCACATTATCACTGGGTGTATATATATATATAGTGCACCCTCACATTATCACTGGGTGTATATATATATATATATATAGTGCACCCTCACATTATCACTGGGTGTGTATATATATATGTATATATATAGTGCACCCTCACATTATCACTGGGTGTATATATATGTAGTGCACCCCTCACATTATCACTGGGTGTATATATATATATATATATATATATATAGTGCACCCCTCACATTATCACTGGGTGTATATATATATATATATATATATATATATATAGTGCACCTCCACATTATCACTGGGTGTGTATATACATAGTGCACCCTCACATTATCACTGGGTGTATATATATATATATATATATATAGTGCACCCCCACATTATCACTGGGTGTATATATATATATAGTGCACCCCCACATTATCACTGGGTGTATATATATATATATAGTGCACCCCCAAATTATCACTGGGTGTATATATATATATATATAGTGCACCCTCACATTATCACTGGGTGTATATATATATATATATATATATATATATATATAGTGCACCCCCACATTATCACTGGGTGTATATATATATATATATATATATAGTGCACCCTCACATTATCACTGGGTGTATATATATATATATATATATATATATATATAGTGCACCCCCACATTATCACTGGATGTATATATATATATATATAGTGCACCTCCACATTATCACTGGGTGTATATATATATATATATATATATAGTGCACCCCCACATTATCACTGGGTATATATATATATATATATATATAGTGCACCCCCACATTATCACTGGGTGTATATATATATATATATATATAGTGCACCCTCCACATTATCACTGGGTGTATATATATATATATATTGTGCACCCTCACATTATCACTGGGTGTATATATATATATAGTGCACCCCCACATTATCACTGGGTGTATATATATATATAGTGCACCCCCACATTATCACTGGGTGTATATATATATATAGTGCACCCTCACATTATCACTGGGTGTATATATATATATAGTGCACCCCCACATTATCACTGGTGTATATATATATATATATATATATATAGTGCACCCTCACATTATCACTGGGTGTATATATATATATAGTGCACCCCCACATTATCACTGGGTGTATATATATATATATATATATATAGTGCACCCTCACATTATCACTGGGTGTATATATATATATAGTGCACCCTCACATTATCACTGGGTGTATATATATATATAGTGCACCCTCACATTATCACTGGGTGTATATATATATATATAGTGCACCCTCACATTATCACTGGGTGTATATATATATATAGTGCACCCCCACATTATCACTGGGGTGTATATATATATATTATATATAATATGTATATATATATAGTGCACCCTCACATTATCACTGGGTGTATATATATATAGTGCACCCTCACATTATCACTGGTGTATATATATAGTGCACCTCCACATTATCACTGGGTGTATATATATATAGTGCACCCTCACATTATCACTGGGTGTATATATATATATAGTGCACCCTCACATTATCACTGGGTGTATATATATATTAGTGCACCCTCACATTATCACTGGGTGTATATATATATAGTGCACCCCTCACATTATCACTGGGTGTATATATATATAGTGCACCTCCAACATTATCACTGGGTGTATAGATATATATATGCACCCTCACATTATCACTGGGGTGTATATATATAGTGCACCTCCACATTATCACTGGGTGTATAATAATATAGTGCACCCCCAATAATCCACTGGGTGTATATATATATATAGTGCACCCTCACATTATCACTGGGTGTATATAATATCTATCGTTGTTGTTTTTTCCACCTTCCACATTATCAACTGCGCGTGTATATATATGTACGTGCAGACCCCTCATCATTATCACTGGGTGTATATATATATATAGTGCACCTCCACATTATCACTGGGTGTATATATATATAGTGCACCCCTCACATTATCACTGGGTGTATATATA
>NW_027366827.1:0-65460 GCF_046119375.1 Phyllobates terribilis | reverse complement strand
CGAGTTTTGTTCCAGGAAGACAAATATCGGATAATAGTGTGATAGCTCAAGAGATTATGCACTCTTTGCGGGACAAAGAAGGGGGGAATTATGGCGATTAAAATAGACTCTGAAATGATCATCTAAAGTGGGAGTTTATAAGAGACACTCTTATGGAGCTTGGCTTACCAATCATAATGGTAGAGACGATTATGAATTGTGCAACTTTGAGTAGAAAACGAGTGCTATTGAATGGGGCAATGGTGAGCACTTCACACCATATCGAGGGGTTCAATAGGGTGACTCTTTGTTTCCCTACTTGTTTGTTTTATGTATGGAGCGTCTTGGGGATATTGTTGAGCCCCGGATCCGACCAGGCCCATATGACGTCCCTCGGTTATATCCATCAATTAGTAGACGCGTCTAGCTATGGGCGACGTACCAAGGAAGCGTGACGCATACCGTTGGAAAGAGATGTTGGAGAGTGGATAAAGTCAAACACGAATCTTAACCACGCGTCCAGGATATGGACGATGTGGTTCTTGTTGTTCAACATTATTTTTATTCTTAACATAAATACTTGTAATTCATTTTGTTTGTAACACATTTAGTAATATCCGATTATTAGACATTCTCAAGAGTTCTTGTACTCTTTGTCATTAATACAATCCAATTATTCACACGATTTTATTTTTCTTATGTTCCAACCAGATCGACTAAACACCTCATTTTTAAGACAATTTAGACGAAATCGTCTTTTTGCCCAGAATAATTTGGCGCCCACCGTGGGTAAATTAGCCGATCTTGCTTACTAAATAAAAAATCTTTCTTATTCATCCTTCATGGCTGACCCTATCTCCAATCCCACCATCCTTGAAAGTGGTAATGTTGTTATAAGCGAGGAGGAGACTATGTCCCAACAAGACAAGGGAAAGCAAATGGCGGAAACCTCTGAGGCATCCACTCAAAGCCAAATCCGAGAAATGGGCCAAGCCATGCAATCACTTAACAAGCTTTGGCGGACCAATGTCAAGACTATGATTCACTCCGCGAATCACTAGGTGTAGAAAAGACTAGACTGACAGCCGAGAATTCCATGTTGAAATTGCATGTACATTTGAGCAGACCCGCAACCTCAGGGAGCCGAAGGCCGACCAACCTTGAAGGCATCCAGACTCGACTCAACATGGATTTCGTCGGGGGAACGTCGTGACATACGCCTATTCTCCCCCAAAATCCCGGTAACGATAACCTGAACCCTATTTTTTCTCCTAATTGTGTGTCATTTCAAACATCGGGCGGGGTCGATAGACACCGAGCCAACGCTAACCAGGGAACCGGAAGACCAGACGTCCAGACTTTAATTCAATATGATATCGATACCCGCCTCGAGTCTTCCATGAGATCTCTTGACAAAAGGTTCGCTCGAATCCGGGATTCCCTCCACCACTTGAAAGACAGGCGATCGATGGATTCGAAGAATCATCCTTTGTCGACGAGATTGCTCATGTGTAAATCCCTAAGAAAGTACGTCTCCCGCAAATGGAGAAGTACAATGGCACGACCAATCCGCGCGATCACTTCGATATATGCAAACAGACTCTGAAGACGGTAACCATACCGAGAGATACCAAGGAGACACTCATGTGCCAGAGTCTTGGCATGTCCCTCGTGGGGTTGGCCCTAAAATGGTACATGTGCTTCCCTAATGGTCAATCACGTCTTTCTCTGAACACGTCAATGCTTTCAAAATTCAATTTGCCAGTAGTCTAAAGGTAGAGAAGCAATCTAGCTACATGTACCGTATTATACAACATGTTAATGAACCTTTACAAGCTTATCTTAGCGGGTATACTAACGAAATGGTCAACATCCCATTTTACAATGCTGCAACATCGGTAGAAGTGTTTTGACGGGTAATGGGGCAAGATATATCTCAAACTTACCAAATATCCTTGTTGAACCTTTAAGGACGCACATGCAAATGTGTTGGCTCACATTGGCTTGGAGGAAGATGACATCCCACCCAAGGTGGAACAGAATCCTGATCACGTGGGCCGATGACCCCAGCCAAACTAGGATATAGCCGCAACCGGGGAAAGTCATGGAAGGATGATCCCGCACTTCCCCCAAAGGTAGACTCATATAATTTTAACATCAACACTGCCGAACTTGTGCAGGCCTTCCACAAAATGGAAAAATACGTTAGGTGGCCAGTAAGACGGACAAGCCGCAGTCACGAAGAGACATGTCCAGGTGGTGTGACTTCCATGCCGACCATGGTCACTCCATATATGTCTTAAGACATTAAGCTGCCCAACTCCTTGAAAAGGGACTGCTTAGAGATGTCATCTCAGATCAATCCCGATCCAAGTCTGATCAAGGCAACAAGGCATCAGAGGGTCGCCCCTCTTCTAAAATTCTGCCAAGGTTATAAATTGCATTTCAAGTGGTTTAGAGATTTGCGGAATATCATACTCCTCCGCCAAGCAAAGAGCCAAGCACATCCTAGGCGACAAGCCCCTACCATCGGGCGTGGTGCCTAGGAAGGTTAGCGACCTCCCTCTGATGAGATTCAGTGACGAGGACGTCAATGGTGATTACGAGCACCATGATGGGTTACTCATTTCATTATCTGCAGGGAACTGCTTAATTCGTAAGATCCTAGTTGATAACGGTAATTCCTCGGACACCATCACCCTCTCTGCCTTAACAGAGATGGGATTATTCAAGGCGGATATCGATCCTCGATGTGTGCTGATAGGAGCTTATTATATGGTGTTAACTAGCGACTATTAGATTAGGATTAGTGGTGTTTAGGTGCTTAACGAGTGGTATTCCTGGAATCCGGTTTGGAGTTCATTTATGGATTAGCGGGATGCTCGTAAGCGATTTTGAGTGATTTTATCATGGAGATCCCGGTTGTGCTCACTTTTAGTGCATTCGGGATGGAGCTAGAGGAAGTATACCACGCCTACACCCAAGGAGAAGCCGAGCTGCCTCGACACTTGTAGAAGACCGAAGACCATCTCAGGAGAAGTTGTCACGACCGCGATGGAGCATCACGACCGAGATTCAGCCTCAGTTGAAGCTGTCACGACCGAGACAACAATGTCGCGGTCGCGACTTAGCCTCAGTTGACATGTCACGATCGCGACTCCCTATCACGATCGCTATCGGCCACGAACCTGAGAACTGGAGCAATGTCACGATCGCGACTCTCATGTCACAATCGTGACGCGGACACAGACGGGCCTTTAAATGAAGATTTGATCCGAGATTTTATATTTTATTTTCACATCTTTTTAGTTATTTGCATTTATTTTTATTCCCTTTAATTGGAGACTATATAAGCCTTAGGAAATTAGGTTAGAACAATCTTCACTTCATTATTCTTTTGCCACATTCATTTAGAGAGAACTCAGAAGCAGCCAAGAAGAAAGCTTCCACCTTTATCATCCTCCCTGATTTGTTTTCCCATCATTCATCCATATTATTTAATGCTTTCGATGGCTATGTCTGGCTAAGTTTTCTATAGTTCAATCTTATGGCTGAAGCCATTGTTTTAGGTTTGTTGTGAGAATTCTTATGTTTATGTTCTAAAGTTAATTCCAGGATTGTTTTATGATCTCTTGTGCTTTATTGTTTATAATGATTGATCTTGATTTATCTAGGTTGCAAACTAGGTTAATTATTATCCATCACATTGCTAGGCTTGATAATTCGATTTGAAAAATCTTGTCTTTAGGTAGCGAGCAGAGTTTGCATAGACTATTTGCGAGTGCTTATTGTGTAGAGATTATAAACCTGTGTCGAGTATCGATGATTTGCCAATGGTATTGCATAGGCCTACTTATCTTTGATCTTTATGTTGTTGTGCTTTTGAACCTTGAGATTTCCTTGGTTATTGCTTACAATAAGGGTTTCTAGGACTACTTGGACTAGTTGTTATTTACGAACAAAGAGTAGGACAACCAAATTAACCAATTCAGAATATAAATTAATAGAATTCGATGATCAACATTCCAATTGAATAATGGATGATGCTAGAAAGAGTGAGCTCCATAATCATAATTGTTACAACCCCAACCTACATTGCTTTTACTTTTGCTTAGTTACTATAATTACATACAAAACCCCCATTGTTACTACTAGGTAGCATCATAAGAAATAAACTAACGTTCTGGCTCTCTTGGGATTCCACCCCTGCTTACCGCTTTACTAGTGGAATTGTTAAGTTGGGTATCTTTGATAGGCATAATGACCTTAGTCGCCCATCACGTGCCCCTCATCGGGTTTAGCGGGGAGGTGAAATATACGCTAGGGAACATTGTCCTTCCAGTCTTCACTGGAGGCATCAAACTACATGTGAAGTTTAATGTCATCGATTGCGAATCTCCCTACAACTATATTATGGGTAGGACTTGGATTCATGCAATGAAGGCAGTGTCGTCCACCTATCACCAAACGATAAAATTTCCTACAAAATGGGGAGTACAATAGGTCAAAGGTGAGCAACAACTAGCCTGAGAGTGCTATGTAGTGTCGATGGAAAATGTGGTCGAAGAAAAAGACGCATATCAATCAATGGACGAAGGATGGTCAAGAGGGTACCTCAAGCCAGAAATGGAACAACTCAACTAAGTACCACTCAATCCTTCTTCGCCTGACCAAGTCGTCAAAATCGGATCTGACCTTGACGATGAGTCGCGAGCATGACTATTTTCTTTCTTAAGGGAACGGTCTAATATTTTTTTCTTGGACACATGAGGACATGGTACGCATTTCCCCCGGATGTCATCACACATAGATTAAACGCAGATAAAAGTTTTCCTCCAGAAATGCAGGAAATTCGCGCTGAGTGCAACAAGGTCATCAATGACGAGGTGTCTAAACTTCTCGAAACAGGTAAAAACAGGGTACGACATAGAGTTCGAGCCTAGAACGACAATCAAGTCCCATGCTATTGTAGATTTTGTGGTGACTTTAGACCCGAAGTAGAAGCGAACACATAAAAGGAATTGGTAGCCCCTGTCGTGGCGGAAGTCCATGATACTTGGGAACTCCATACCAACAGTGCATCCAACGCTAGGGGCACCGGATTAGGCATCTTTCTAAATTCACCACAAGGGGATCGGATAGCCCAGACCGTGATATGTGAGTGGGAGAAGACGAATAATGAAGCAGAATGAGAAGCCTTGATCTTTGGCTTAAGGCTAGCACAAGACCTCTCGTCGTTGACATATACATGTAACTCGTGACTCCCTTCTCATAGTCAATCAAGTGCAAGGAGAATACACAGTCAAGGACAAGAGAATGGCAGAGTACCTAATCGTCGTCCAAGACATGATTTCTAAAAATTCTCCATAACCAAGTCCCTGGAGACCAAAATGCTCAAGCAGATGTTTCAGCAAACCTTGGATCTGTGTTACACCCATATAAATTCCCTACCATATCATTAGTCCACATCCTAGTCCCCACAATCTCCAAAACTTTCAAACACCATGTCAACACTATTATGACCGAAGATTCGTCCAAAGATTGGAGACAACCGATGGTTGACTGGATAGCTCACCAAATTTTCACTTCCCCAGACAAACTAGAACCCAAGCGCCTCAAATCTCAATCCATGTCCTACACCATCATCGATTTTTCATTGTTTAGAAAGTCCACGACGGGCGTACTCTTAATAATGTGTCACGATGTCCGAAGCTCAGAACCTACTCTATTCCATGAAAGACGAAGAATGTGATAATCACACATGTAGTCGAATTCTAGCTTGCAAAGCTCAACGTCTGGGGTATTATTGGCCAACCATGAACTCCGACGCGATAGATTTCACTAGACGGTGTGACGCTTGTCAGAGACATGCATCCATCGCTCATCAACCAACTAAACCTTTATATCCTACGCTCCCTCCATGGCCATTCATGATTTGGAGAATGTACATCATGGCAAATCTCCCACCCACAGCGGGGCAATGAGTGTTCTTCCTCACTATGACCAATAACTTCTCTAAGTGGATCGAAGTAGAAGATTACAAGGAGGTAAAAGAGAAAGACGTTATATCATTCTTCAAGAGAAATATCATTTGTAGGTTTAGAATCCCCTCCAAAATCGTCTATGACAACGAGTCTCAGTTCATTGGAAAGAAGACACGTGCATTTTGTGACCAATGGAACATCAAATTGGTCACGTCAAACCCCAGATACCCTCAGGCAAACGGACTGGCAGAATCCAACAACAAGATTATCATAAGCAACCTCAAGAAGAGACTCAAAGAAGCCAAGGGTAAATGGGCGGATGAGTTACCCTACACCTTTTGGTCCGACAGAACTAACCCTAAGAATGTCACTGGACAATTGGCTTTTGCACTAGTCTATGGGTGTGGAACGTTTGTCCCCGCCGAAATCCTTATTCCCACCGCCATATGCCAACCGCAAACCCTCGAGCAAAACAACGCCGACTTAGGGAACGAGCTGGATTCAGTGGAGGAAGTAAGAGAAAAATCAAGGATACGTACGTTGCAGTATCAGTAACAGGTCGCTCGTAGCTATAACCGGAATGTTCGTGTCAAGACATTTCCGTTAGGTGACTGGTCCTCAAGAAAACCTTCCAGATCACTAAGGACCCCAAACATGGTAAGATAGCTCCGCAATGGAAAGGACCGTATCAGATCGTTGAAATCGTTAGACAAGGTGCATATCGACTCCGCGGATCCGACGATAGGACATTCCCATTAGCTAGAGCGTTGTGCACTTAATAAAGTATCATTTCTAAAAACCCTCTTCTATTTATTCCTTTGCAATCGCATCATTAAAGTTTATCATATACGACTTTTTACTGACTTGAGCGTCAGAGGGCTGCTGAGCTCACTCCCAACTGTCAGTCCTTAGCTCGACCTTTTTTGTTGTACATGTATGTAGCCAAAATCCCCTTGACCCTTGACCGATTCATTATGAAGCTCCACGACAAACGTACATGATCAACCGGACACAAGGGATTAAACATAAGGCACATTGTTTAACCGCTAGTCTTACAACATTTATAAGGTAATACATCCCCTTATAATTTTACGTCACGTCAAACATACATCGTTGTCTCCCTTGACATTAAAATAATGCGCATTGATACATCCACAATTACATGCCTACTTCTCCATCATTGACGGGCGTACATGATCACATCATCATCGATGGACAATGAACAAATGCAACGCGTATGTGGTCTTAACGACCCGACACCATATCAAATTATAAAGGTATAAAAATAAGAGAAATTTGCTAAAAAAACACCCTTTATATGGGCGATTTTGACTTTAAACACCCCTTATTTCACTATTATGAAGCCTCACCCCTTATATTACTTCCGTCAGCAAATCCCCACCTATCCCTCTCAACCGTTAGGAAATCCGTCCATGGGGCCCAATTGACCTCTTTAGCAGGTTACAACGGCTCTTAAAACCGGTAATAACAGGTTGCAACAATGCTTAGTCATTCCAACCGATTTGTTTGTTGATTCGTCTATGGGTTCGTAAATTTTGATCAAAAATTTAGGGATTTGCTTCAATTCCTCAATTCGAAGGGTAAGGTTCATTACAATTTCGACATCAATTCCTCACTTCCAAACCCTTAATCGCGTGTTCTGGCTGGAATCCAAGGTGGTCATCCCCAAAATAGCGTCTTCTGACTGGTGATTCTTTCTTGTGGATTTGAAGGTAATTTCGACATCAATTCTTCATGAGTATTATCACAGAGAGTATTGCCATAGAGAGACTATGCTAAAGGTTTATGGGGCTAATGTTATGCCCATGCCTGGAGAGGATGAATGGGAAAAGACTGGCATGCCTCCACTAGACCCACCTAGTCTAATAGTACAGCCTGACAGACCAAGAAAGTCTAGAAGGAAAGAGGTTGGTGAATCATCAAGCAAGAAGACATTGGATCCTGCAAAACAGACAAGAGTGAGGCATGGAAAGAACAGATGTGAAAACTGTCAAGAGCTTGGTCATACTAGGAAAATATGCAAAAATCCCACACAACCACTACCTTCTAAACCTGCACCTAAGAAGAGAGGGAGACCTCCAAGTGAGAGTGCACTTCCTGTGAATCCTAACAAAAGGAAGTACAATAGGAAGGCAAGAAGACACTCTCAAAGTGCAAGTGCACCACATGTCCCTAACCATATCCAAGAACAAAACATTAAGGTGCAATTCATTTTCACAATTCATTTTCACATCTTTTTTATTCAGTTTATGTTCACTAACTAAATTGCTTTTTAGGCTGAAATGCTTGACCAATGGATGGATATGAAAGAAGATCCAATTGATCTTTCTCAGCACTCACAAACTGCTTCTGTCAATCCCACACAGACTGCTTCTGTCAACCCAACACAAGAGGCATCTGTCAACCCAACACAAGAGAGCTATTGCAGAGCTTCAACTACTCTGAGTGGACCAAAACAATCTCAAGATTCAGTGGTGTTGAGGAGGTCTACAAGGTGTTCCAAGAAGTAGAGTTGAGGAGCTTCAACTACAACTACTTTCAATGGATCTGCTATTATGTCTACCAAAGACTTCTGTTAAATTTCTGGCATTGAAGAATCAGTCACTTTTGTATGTTTATTATGTGTTTCAGTTTATCTTTTGCTAAGACATGTTAAGGGATTATGTACCGTTGTGGATGTACTAGTGTAATGGCTATGGACCAAAGCAATGTTTTGGAATGCATTTAACATCTTTTGCTGTTACACATATGCTTCTTTCTATTCAACTTCAAATGGTCAAAACTACAAAACACTGTCACCTGCCAACCTTCCAATTGGTAAAAGGCTGAGATTTATTCAGTCCATAAAAATAGAATCTTTGACCAACATTTACTTCTTACCAACCACTACCTCAATCCTTCCATAAATAGGTACATCTTCCTCCATTTTGCCCATCTCAACTCACCCTTATCTTACCATCTAGATTCAAATAAAAGTGCTTCTCTTCAACCATGCTTAGAACTGTGTATATACTCTCCTCCTCAGACGAGGCCGGAGAAACAACCCCACCAAGCCCACAACCACAGCCACCTGCCAACCTTCCAATTGTGCCAAATCCTAAAATTGCACTAGAAAATGCAAGAAATGCAATTGTAAAGCCAAAACTTCAGTTTGTCATCTCAATGAAGAAAAGTTTTGTAGAAGATTATTGTCACTTGGTAATGTACTCTAACTATCTATTTTCAATGGATCAAAGCCAATACTTTGTATTTATGTTTTGATTTTTTTTGTAGCCTCTCCCATTTGACCACTATGAAAACTTTCTGTATGGGTTGAAGGACAAACAAGTCAGACTTGGTTATGCTAGACAAGAATGATTGTGTAAGCTCAAATTCAGTCAAAATCAATACATGCTCGGTAAAGGTTGGAGGGACTTTGTTATTGAAACTGGATTGAACAAGGGGGGTGATGTGTTGTTCAGTAGAGTGTATGGCCTGGATAGTCAAACAATCTACAAACTGACGATCTACAGAGCTTAAGGAGATGAAGTTTAATGCAACTGCAATGTCTTGGCTTTGGATCCCTTTTCTTCTCTTTTCTGTCCTATGTTTTAAGTTTTATGTCTTGTGTTTCTTTGTTCAGTTCAGTTCAGTTATCTGTGGAAGTTTGCAGTTGCATTGCAATGCCAAGACTAGTTTATGATTCACTCAAATCTTCCTTTTCAAGAAGTTCCAACTGTTTTCTTTAATAACCACAATGCATTACACAACCTTTAACAACTAAGACTAGTCCAACATTTCCTTGACAAGAAGAGATACTAAAGGTCTCTAATATTCCTGTCACCAACTAGGAACATCAATACATAAGTTGAAATACAATAAGAGCTGCAACAAATACAACAACAACTACAATACCCTTCCTTCTTCCTTGACGGTTTTGAGCAATTTTCAGTGCTTCTTGTAGTTCCAAATTCTTGTTTTCAACCTCGGTTTTCTGTTGCAACAGTCTCTGGATAACTACTATGCTTGTGGATCAAATGCAGTATCAATCCAGCAAAAGAAGTTGCACCCCCTCCCTGTCCTGTACTGTGAACAACCGTAAAATCTCCTCCCATAATTTTCTCTTGTATGTGCACAACTAATCCTTGATTTGAGATTGCAATAACACATGGTAAAGACTTTGTTATTACACGAGTTGGAGGATCCTGAAGTATAAGACATCACCTGTTCAATCAAAAAAAAGTTCAACCAACAATTCAGAATTAGGTTTTCGACCTTCAATCAAATGCCTAGATCCAACTACTGTATTTGAACAATCGATGAAGAAAAGTGAGACAAAGAGTGTGAATATATGACAATCATCAACAGAACTTACCAATTTCAGCCCTGGGAGTTGGAAGCTTCGGCGATTTAAGCTAGCTGGGATTAAAGTTGGAAGAAGGGGAGATGAGGAATCAACGTAACCGGTTGAACATGTCAATTACTTGTAAATTTTTAAATTTTTGGAGGGCAAAATTGTAATTTCACGAACATGGACGGATTTCCTAACGACTGAGAGGGATAGGTGGGGATTTGCTGATGGAAGTAATATAAGGGGTGGGGCTTTATAAATAGTGATATAAGGGGTGTTTAAAGTCAATTTCACCAATATAAAGGGTGTTTTTTTAGCAAATTTCTCTAAAAATAAAGCAGATACAAATTACATAAAATGCGATTGTGTATGATGGACGGGTCGCCAAAACATTGTCTTGTTGATAGACAACGTTTAGTACAGTGTAGCAAGTGGTCATTAGCGTCAATTACGAGTGATTTGGCATAATTATGGTGCATATTACCATGATCCAGACCGATCAAAGCAAAGCCGTTAATCACGAGGATTATGGACAATCAAGGAGAATATTACCAAGGGTATTATGCCGGAGTCGCGCACACAAGGACGTTGACGCACGGGGCCGCATGAGCATAAAAACGACCGCATCTTAGTGCGCGCGACCGTGCCACTGGATGCAGACCAAAGTCAGGAACTCGGTCCAGGCACCACCGCGCCGACACACGCGCAACCGCGACCGTGTCAGGCTGAGAAAAGCACCAAAACCCTAATTCACTTGGAGCTTCTTGTGGGCTTTGGACTACTTTCTAATGGAGTTTTGGGACTGATTAGTTTAGTATTAAGTTTTTTAGGGTTAATAAATAAATGAGTGCTTTGCCTCCATCTAGAACATCATCTCATATTTTATCATTTCACATTTTATGTAGTTTATTCGCAATGAGCCAGGAGCAGTCTCCTATACTTTGTTCGATTGGTGGAAGCCAATATGTTGATTAAATGTAAGACTTCTACCCTTTGGTTCTAATAATTATGTCCTAGTTTTCTTTATCCTCTTGCGTATATTTATGATTTAATTGAATTATCTATCTAGATTGATCACCTAGGTTGTTTAAGTCAATTTCATATAGCTAGGCCTAGCTTATCCGAGTTGAAGAGCCTTCCCATAGACTAGCGAGTCAATTACCTAGACTAGTTGGACTTGTAGTTGTGTGGAGGATAATGATGTGTTAGCAGCCAAGTGGCACTGCACATTCCTATTTTTTCCTGAACTTAATGCTGCCTAGAAATTGACCTTTAATAGTTTCAGGGTTAGATTTAAAGGTAAGTGTTGTTAGGACTAGTTGGACTAATTACCTATAAAGAAACAAGAATTAGGGAAACTAGAGGATATGTAAGCATTATGAGAGAGCCCGAATAGAAGAAGTCTAGGATCATTTAATCAACTTGTTAGGTGGATACCAATTATGTGTAGTATTTTCCCCATATTTCTTACAAATCAATCATTTGCTAGTTAGTTTCTTCATTTTCCCCTTTGGTTACATTCTAGAGTCATTTGAACTTAATACCATAATAATTGATCTCAATTGATTCCATGTGGGGTTCGACCCCTACTTACCGTTTTACTTAGGTAGAGTAGTAGTTGGGAATTATTATATTTGACAACACCAAATGACGGTACATCAAATTTAGCATTGTTGCCGGAGAATCAGATTTCTTTTCTTGCGGTATTAGTTTAATTGACTCCGGTGTTGACTAGTGTATGGTCAACACACGTGCTAATAACCATTCACTTGTTGAGCCCATTCCATAGATTGAGAGGATTGTCAGAAGGAATAGAAGAGACAGGACAACGTAAACAATGAATGATCAGGATAACCAGCAGACCCCTAAGCAGGTGCAGGCAAACCAAATGTTGATGAACCAATTCTTAGAGGCATATGCTCAGCAGAACAACAATGCCAGAAATAGGAAGTTGCAAGAGTGCACCACTCCCAATTTGACGCAGTAGCCCCAAGAGGTGGTCCTACCACCACTTGATCAAAGAGTCACCTTCGAACTCAAGTCCGGGGTGATTAACTTGCTTTCGACATTCCACGGTCTACCTGGAGAGGACCCAATCATGCACTTGACCCAGTTTCACGACATATGCATGACCATGAAGTCGGTCAATGTGTTAGAAGAACAAATTAAGATGAGGGCATTCGGTTTCACGCTGAAGGACACCGCTAGAGCTTGGTACTATCACCTCCCGACAGGAACTATAGACAACTGAGAGAAGCTACATCAGAGTTCTTGAACCGATACTTCCCGGTGAAGAAGGCAAATGCACTGAAGAGGGAGATAGCGCAAGTGGATCAAAGAGATGAGGAGTTGTTGTATAACTACCTAGAGAGGTTTAAGGGGCTATGTGCTAGCTGCCTCTTTCATGGATACAAGCACCAAGACTTGGTACTATTTCTTACCCAAGGGCTATTGACTACTAAGAGGAGGAGGATCAACGATGCTTGCGGAGGGAGAATTCTCATCATGACCCCGAAAGATGCTACGGAGAATTTGCAGAGTATGGTTGAAAGTACAAGAAGCTTTGAAAAGACTTACACAAAGAGGACGGTGAACGTTGCGGGTTCAAGCATGGAAGGAACCAGTTTAGAAGGCAAGTTAACGGAGATAATGAAAATTCTCACAAGTCTACTACCCAAGAGCGGACACCAGCCCGCGCGAGTTTGCAGTATTTGTGTCAGTGCAGGCCATCATTTAGACCAGTGTCCCGAGTTGCAGGACGATACAATTGCAGAGGTGAATGCGATAGGAGGATACGGACCTCCTCGGCCGTGGGGTAATCAGCAACAGTAGAACTACCTGCCCAAATATAAAGAGCAACAAGAGAAACAAAGGTGGAGGCCATGCTACCAATAGTAGAGCTCAGGAGTTCCCACTATAGAGATGTTGACCAAGAATCTCACCACCCTCGCATCCATTGCCTAGAACACCAACGCTAGACTCAAGATTTTGGAAGTCCAAATGAGGCAAGTAGCGCAGACGGTTTCAACACTGTTCAAAATCAATCGACCCGACTACCATCGCAGATTATGGTGAACCCAAGCCAAAATTCAGCGAACCAAAACCTTAAGAACATCAGCGTGATGGCACTAAGGAGTAGGAGAAACTTGGAGGAGAAACCAGGCCAAGAAGAGACAAATGAGGGAGATTCTTCAGTGGCATGCTCGCGCCAAGAGCCGTGCACCCGCGCCTACGACTCTGCAGAGAGGCGCGACCGCGCCCCCTTAGCACACGACCGCATCCATGGGTCTGCAGACGGGTGCGATCGTGCCTCACCCATGCGCGACCACGCAATTACGGAAGAGGTTTCTATAAAGTTGGCATGAGCACGTCCCCTTTTGCGCGACCGTGTACCTAACTCTGAGGATCGACGCGACTGCGCCCCTCTCACTGTTGAACCCGAGACCCCTCCGAGGCTAGATGTTGATGATACTGACCCGATAAAGGAGTAAGAGGAGCTTGACAACCCTAGAGGTGACTTTAAGCTCCGATAGAGCAATTATATGCGTCCTAACTTCCTCCACTCTATTCAGACAAACCCCTGGCCCCCTTCCTAGATGCACTAAGAGACACTAGAAGGTCGGTGGATGACAAGGAGTTGTTCGAGATCTTTAACAAGTGCTTGGTCAACATTCCCCTGATGCAGCTAATTAGGAGCATACCAAGGTACGCGAAGTTACTTAAGGAACTTTGCACAATCAAACGGAACCAGAAGGCAAAGGGAATGAACAAGATAATAGTTGGAGAGAGAGTGTTTGCCATCTACCAGAGGTGCATGCCCACCAAATTCAGCGATCTCTAGGTACGGTGACTATTGACGGACGTTGTCATAAGCAATCCGATCAAAGTAAACCTTAGCTTTACTCTCCACAGGTGTAGAGCGGTAAGTAAGAGTTGATCCCACAGGGAGCCTGCGAATCTTATCTTGTCTTTGCAAAAGAACTAACTTTATAGAAAATAAAGAGAAAGAAGGGGGAATATGATTGATTGGTTTTGGAAAACAATTAAAAGCGAACACTTTGTTCTCCTAGGCATCAACCTACGTATTTATGAGTTTTTGATCATCGAATTCCTATTACAATTTGGGTTCTATCTCTATACTATATGCTATGTTTGTCCTAATCCATGTACTAAGGTTGCTAAATAGGTCAACTAGTCCTAATAGCGTCTATCCTACCAATCTAGCCATGAAACTATCAAGACTAAATCCTAGGAAGCATTAAGTTCATAAATAAATAGGAAGGTGCACTGCCCTTGAAGCCAACACCTCATTAATCTCCCTATCCTACAAGTCCAACTAGTCCAAGTAGATATTTGTGCCACTAAGTAGGCAAAGTTCTCCAACTCGGATAAACAAGGCCCTGACTATATGAAGGAAACACGTAAACCTAGGTAACTAAGCTAGATAAACATATTGCAATCAAATTACTATACATTCAAGAGATCAAAACAACACAATACATATTATTATTAGAATCAAAGGAGGAAAAGCACAAAACCCTTACCTCCGCAGGCCTTAGCCCGGAGAACAAAGCAAAGGAGATTACTCCATATTCATTCTAACAACGCTATTCTATTCTTCTGGAAAATTGTGTTTTTTTCAAGAGGAGGCAAAGCTCCTCTATTTATAAGAAAGAAAGGCCTAATTTAATGTTTGTGGAAATCCTGACCCGAAATTGTACAAACCTAAGTAACTAAGCCCATTTAAGCCCATAAATAAAAGTCTCTCGCGGCGGCTGACAGAAGGGAAGGCGCGATCGCGTCTTATGTCGGCGCGATCACGTCTCTTGCAGGGGCATAGGAACGGGCGCATCTTTATGGGCGCAATCACGTCTCTTTACAGAGGCTATGCGCGGGAGAGCCTTCATGGCGCGATCGCGTCGCTGGCTATTCCGCCCTTCTTCACTTCTCTTCTTGGCCCGCACTCGATTTCCGCCTTCCGCGCCTCTTCCATGTGCACCGTAATCCTCATATTAACTTGGAAGCTCTACGATGTCGGGATCACATCCATACACTTCATTTGTAGCCTCTTTCACCTATGATTGATGCTAAAATCCACTCCTTATGATGTACGATATGCCGCCAATCAACCATCCCTTGCCATATCGGCAACACTGATTTTGATAGGGTCATGCGGGACTTAAGAGCGGCCATTAATGTCATTCCTCACTCCCTTTTGTGCAAGTAGGACTAGGCCCCTTGAATAAAATTGATATATTAATGCAATTAGCTGATGGGTCTATTATGCGTCCAAAGGGAGTTGTGGAAAATGTGCTGGTTAAGGTTGATAGGTTAGTTTTCCCCCACGAACTTTTATGTACTTGATATGGAGAGTGATAAGGAGGATGTACCTATACTTTTAGGAAGGCCGTTTATGAGGACAACGGGTACCAAAGTAGACTTAGGGAATGAGACCTTGTCTTTGGAGTTCGATGGTGATGTAGTGAGTTTTGAGATTTATGATACCGATGGAGAATCTAGTGATGAGTTAGCTGGTGTTTTTTCTATAAAGGTAGTTGATACCGGAAGGGATATAGACAGGTTGGAGATGGCTTTGGCCTATGGTCCCCATATGCTGATGTTAAAGGGAGACAACCCTCCTTCTCTTCCCCTATTGTGCAGGTACCTAGAGTGACGTCTTCATTGCCTACATGACACTACATAGAGATGAAGAGATGGTACAACAAGGGGCTTGCAAATAAGAAACAAATTAAGCAGTATTGGATCATGAAGGATGAGATGGCCCTTAGGAGGGCCAATGCAGATTGATATGCGAGCAAGACGTCGGGCCTACGACGTTAACCAAAGGCGTTGTACGGGAGGCAACTCATTCATGAGGTAGTTTTCTTACTTCCACTTAGGTTACCTTTGTCCTTATCTCACAATGAGGACATTGTTTAGTTTAAGTGTGGGGGGAGGGTTTTACTTCACCTATCATAGTAGTAGTTTTTGAAATTTTTTGAGTTATTTTTGAATTTTTAGAGTCGGTATTCATATTTCCCCCTAGTTTGATGTTGTGTGAACTTATATAAGGACGCATGAATTTTGAATCTTTTTACTATGTTTTAGATGTTAATATTTCAAGTTTATATGATGAGGATATGTTTGATCAAGTAGAGGACTTTGACTTGATCATGTAGATTATGATTAGGATGCATTAGGACCAATACTAAGATTGCATGGTCACCATCTCTTCTCAGTTTGTCATTATGTCGTAATAAATTATTTCTGTACTTTTACATCACAAAATAAAAGAAAAATAAAATAAAAAGGTAGTGAACTCCAAGTGAAATAAGCCGGAAAAACACGCGATCTCCGTGGTGTGAAAGATCACTCCGGGTTCGAACCTCGATGGCTAAATAAGCAAAGAGTCTCATTAGTTGGCCCGGACCGTAAGACGGACGGGCTCGATACCCAATAAGTGAAAATAAAGTGCAAAATATGTGAATATGATAAAATAAGGAGCAATAAAAAGTGCATGTGATATGACTTAAGTGGAGTTGTGGTTTTTGTTTGCTTTCAATCTTTTTGGAACTCGTGCATAATTCTCATAAGTAGGAAACATGTTAGGAAAGGAATTAGTCGCTTATTTGATCTTTCGTTATTCGCATTAATATGTTACTTGGATAGAGACATCTTTAGCATAGTTTGAGGATTCAGGTTCATGTATTTGTATAGAGTGAACATAGTTCAAATTTATGGAATATTTGATTGCCATTGTTGGGTTAGTTAGAGTCTAGTTAAGTTTGCATTACTTTTTGAGTATTTCTAGTAGAGTCATAGTCTACACCCATTGCTTTTGATGATTGTAGGTACTTGGAGCTGAGTGTTGATTAGATGACCACTACTGTCAAGTCTTCCATGCTCGCTGAGATCGTTGTGGAGTTAGCAGCAGCTTACTCGAGGACGATCAAGGTTCAAGTGTGAGGGTGTTTGATAGGCAGCATTTAGTACAACGTAGAAAGTGTTGTTAGTGTCAATTATGAGTGATTTGGCATAGTTATAGCTCGTATTACCGTGATACAAAACGAGCGAAGCAAATGCGTTAATCACAAGGATACAGACAATTGAGGAGAAGATTGCCAAGGGTACTAAGTCGGAGCCGCGCACACAAGGACGCAGCCGCACAGGACCGCAAGAGCATAGGCGCGACCGCTCCTTGTTACGCGCGACCGTGCCACTGGACGCGGACCAAAGTCAGGAACTTGGCCCAGGCACGACCGCGCCCGTGTCGGGCCGAGAAAAGCACCGAAACCCTAATTCACTTGGAGCTTCATGTGGATTTTGCACTATTTTCCAATGGAGTTTTAGGGCTGATTAGTTCAGTATCAGTTTTTTGTTAGGGTTAATAAATAGATGAGTGTTTTGCCTCCGTCTAGAACACCATCTCATCTTTTATCATTTCACATTTTACGTAGTTTATTCGCAATGAGCCAGGAGTAGTCTCCTATACTTTGTTCGATTGGTGGAAGTCAATAGGTTGATTAAATGTAAGACGTATATCCTTTGGTTCTAATAATATGTCCTAGTTTGCTTTATCCTCTTGCGTATATTTATGATTTAATTGAATTATCTATCAAGATTGATCACCTAGGTTGTTTAAGTCAATTTCATATAGCTAGGCCTGGCTTATCCGAGTTGGAGAGCCTTGCCATAGAGTAGCGAGTCAATTACCTAGACTAGTTGGACTTGTAGTTGTGTGGAGGATAATGATGTGTTAGTAGCCAAGTGGTACTGCACATTCCTATTTATTCTTGAACTTAATACTGCCTAGAAATTGACCTTTGATGGTTTCAGGGTTAGATTTAGAGGTAAGGATTGTTAGGACTAATTAGACTAATTAGCTACAAAGGAACAATGATTAGGGCAACTAGAGGATATATAAGCATTAGGAGAGAACCCGAATAGAAGAAGTTTAGGATCATTTAATCAACTTGTTAGGTGGATACCAATTGTGTAAGGTCTTTTTCCCATATTTCTTACAAATCAATCATTTGCTAGTTAGTTTCTTCATTTCCCCTTGGTTACATTCTAGAGTCATTTGAACTTAGCACCATAAGAATTGATCTCAACTGATTCCCTGTGGAATTCAACCCCCACTTACCACTTTACTTAGGTAGAGTTGTAGTTGGGAATTATTATATTTTACAGCGCCAAACGATGGCGCTTCAACATTCTGAAGTAGGGGTAGAGCTTTAACACCTTCGCTCACTCGAGGGACATGGATGTTTGTGGAGCTGACCTCGATCCTAAGAAGTTTGTGAGGGATGATCACAGTAGTTGTCTTAGGTAAAGGTCTCTTTTCCTTTTGAGGTGATGGGGCAACAAGTGGTTTGACTTCCTTTCTAGCTGAAGATGTTATTTCTTTGCGGCGGGATTCCATCAAACTCTTTGCAGACATACTGGTGGATCCTTGGAAGGACGACTGTGTTGCAACGATCGAATGTGAGATGGTATATTTCAAGTCTATGGACCAAGATAGATAAAAGAAATACTTACTTTTGACAGCTGACGACGCGAGGATGAGGATCAAGTGTGAAGCAGTGGCATTGTCGAACTTCCTCTCATTCAGCGATATCACCATGGCACGTTTGAGTTTTGCTTCAATAGTGTCGTCAGGGGCACGGTCGGCAAACACCGGTTCTGGTAAAACCAGTGACACCATTATAAATCGACACAACAAGGCTAAATCCATGTGAAAGAAAGCAAGATCATACCTTTCCATTGCCAAGTGGTACGAAGGAAAACATTAGTCAATCCCTAGAGATTTGACCTCAGCAAAGAAATACCTCTTCTTCCATCTGCGATTATTCACGTTGAGACAGATAGGCATTGGCTTCACCAAATCTCTGTTCTTCAAACTCTACTGGAGAGATTTTGATCACGATGGTGTCTAATAGTAGTCGATCTAGTCTATTATAAAACCAAACCCATATCTTTCGTTCAATCTATCAAAGATCCTTGGGATCCTTCATGCTTGTGGCATTAGTAGACAGGGTACCAGACCGTACATCTAGAGGACGCCATGGTTGAGGGATGAGAACGGAAAGACATGACCGATCTTGAATGGGTAATCGTAAGAGCTCATCCATCCGTCTGATGCGGTATCATCTCGCTCGGTAACTGATAGAATCTTGGCAACGGTGTTTTCTAGAAACTGCGTTGCTTTTAGAAGTTCTTCTAACCCTACTATGGTGAGTTCGGAAGGAGCAACGTCGACGTCCTCCAAAAAGAATGCCTGAGGTTGTTCTTGGTTCGAGGATGACATGATCGGAAGGGAAAACTTTCTCTGCAAAGTGAGAGAGTTGCTGGGAAGGAGAGAAAGAAAGGTTTGAGAAGAGAAGTGTGGAAGGAGACTCGGCAGAGATATCTTGGAATAAAGAAGTGATTTGACGCTGCATTGGAAAGGAAAAGGTAATACTTACCCAGGGACAGTTAAAATAGGCGAGATGTGGTGTACGACGGGCAACATAGAGAGGGAAAAAAGAAACTTAACGCTTGCACCTTTTGAACTCCCACTCGTTTCTTTTAGGGCAATTGTTGGGCCCTGGATCGGCCCAGACCCATATAACGTCCCTCGGTTATATCCAGCAATGAGTAGACGCGTATGGGTGTGGGCGACGAACCAAAGAGCACGACGCGTACCATTGGAAAGAGACATTGGAGAGTGGAGAAAGTCAAACACGAATCTCAACCGCGTGTCCAAGGAATCCAGGATATGGACGACGCGGTTCTTGTTGTTCAATATTATTTTTATTGTTAATGTAAATACTTGTAATTCACTTTGTTTGTAACACATTTGCAATTAATTTGAGCTAGGAGTAGCTTAAGTGTGTAATTGCTCTTGATTAGTATAGGTTTAATGGTGATTTTTATCCCGAGCTTGTTAGGAGCTTAGGGTTCTTACCTTGAAAAAATCCTTGCATTGAGTCGAGTTTTTTAATTCATATTACTAAGTTCATTATTGTAACTGATCTCACCTTCCGCAACTCTAACTCATTAGCTTACTAGCTATTTGAGTTTAACTTGGAGATTAGACTAGCTTACTTGTGTTTTCATCATATACATCTTAAAACACTTTAAGCAAGCCGATCAAGTCACTCGATCCAACATTTGGTATCAGAGAAAAGGTCGATCAATTGCATTGATTCCTCTCTCCCTATAACCTGAATCAAGAAGGACAAAGAAATTGCTACTATGATGAGGTTACTCAGGAAATCCTTTAAGGAACAAGGTGATTTTAATAAAGAAGGACAACCAGCAAAACTTCGTACTAAAGCCAAAGGTGTTCTAAGTCTAGATTAAAGCTCAAGCTTTTTCTCTAACTCTTCCTGCTTAATGGCAATAAAAACTCAAGGCACATAGATCAATACTGAGAATGAAGCGATGAGTAAGTGGTACATTGACATCGTATGTTCTTGTCACATGACAGGTAATCCCTCTCTTCTACTCTCACTTCAAGCTAAGGATGGAGGTAGTGTTTCTTTGGTGATAACAAAAACAGGGTAAAATCAAGGCCAACAGAAGTGTCATCTCTCTAACGCTATCCAGGTTCGTAACGTTAACCTTGTTGACAATCTTAATTTAACCTCCTCAGTGTAGCTCATTTATGTGATCAAGGGGGAAACGAAGTTACATTCAGCACGACATCATGTGTTGTGCGAGATCCAAACTAGGAGATATTAATGAAAGGTAAGCATGTTGATAACACTTATCCATTTGATCATAATTTCCCCCCAACTAGACAGATGTGCCTCACCACTATCAAGGAGCAGTAATCTATGACACCAACGCATGGGACACGGAAGCCTACATCTACTACACAAGCTTCAATCCAAAGGCCTTGTCCGTGGACTCCCATGAATCAAGCCAGATTCAGTGACCTCTTGCTCCGAGTGATCAAAGTCCAAAGGAACTAGATGTTCGTTTCCTCTCAAAAAGGTAGTGTCCACCAAAGCGCCTCTGGAGCTCATTCATATGGACTTATGTGGACCATTACGCATTCAAAGTAAATGAGGTAACCGATATATCTATGTTTTAGTTGATGACTACTCTCGCTTCACTTGGACTCTCTTTCTTAAGACTAAGGGTGAAGCATTTGATGCTTTTCACAACTTAGCTCTTCTTTTGAAAAAAAAGTTTAGATCTCCCTATTCGTACAATTTGCTCAGACAATGGACTGAATTCAAGAATAGAGAGTTCCTCACATTTTCCAAGACAAAAGGGACTGCACATAACTTCTTAGTTCCCCGAACTCCTGAGCAAAACGGTATGGTTGAACACAAGAATAGAACCTGGAAGAAATGGCTAGAACTATGTTGTTATCTAGTGGTTTACCATCATCCTATTGGGCTCAAGCTATGAACATAACTAGTTATATCATTGATCGGGCATGCTAAGGCCCATTCTGGAAAAGACTCCCTATGAGCTACTCAAGGGGCGAACACCCAACATCTCACACCTAAAGGTGTTCAGATGTATGTGTTAGGTCAATAATAATGGAAGGGACTCTTTAGGTAAGTTTGATGCCATCAATGATGAAGCCATATTTTTAGGCTATGCTCCAACTAGCAACGTGTACAGAGTTCTAAACCATCGAACCAATGAAGATTGAGGACAACATTCATGTAAGATTTGACGAGAGACCTCTTGACTCTACTCCAGCTCCAAGCGAAGATCTGTTCTTAAAGGTTAGTCAATCTTCTTCTTCTATTCCTCTCTCCTCTCCCTCTTTCTATGAAGGACTAGGTTGCAAAGATGAAGATGATGCTGATATTGGTATTCCTTTGAACACTGGAGTCATGCCAAGTATCGTTGAGGACACAACGAGTCCGATTTCTACTTATATAGGTACACATGAGATTTCAGCGGATGTGTCTCCCTCGCCAGCGACACCAGAAGAAGTTCAAGCGATTCCTGGAGATCTCGTTAAAAGCTCGTCTACAACTGCACAAAGAAAGACAACCACTCTCACTTTTCCTGATTCAACTCAAATCAAAGTGAGAACCTATGAACAGATGAATGATCATCTAGTGTAGAACATAATATCTTCATATAACCAAGGTACACAGACTTACTTCAGTGCTCAATGTCAATATTCTAGTTGTGCTTTTGTCTCGCTTCAGGAACCAAAGAATATCACTCAAGCACTTCTTGATCCGGACTAGGTCATTGCAATTCAAGAAGAGCTTGAAGAATTCAAGCAAAATGAAGTATGGCGTCTTGTACCTAAGCCATATGACAAAAACAGTGATAGGAACTCGCTGGGTGTACATGGACAAGCTTGATGGCAGGGATGAAGTGGTGCGAACAAAGCCAGATTAGTAGCTCAAGACTATAATCAACAAGAGGGTAAAGATTACGATGAAACTTATGCACCTGTCATTCACCTCATAGCGATTTGACTATTGATTGCCTATGTTGCACATAAGGAATTCAAGCTAAAGCTATTCCAAATGGATGTGAAAACAACCTTCCTCAATGGTAAGCTTAATGAGGAGGTGTATGTTAAGCAACCATCTGGCTTTGAGGATCCAGACTTTCTGGAGCATGTCTATTTTATAGACAAAGCGCTTTATGGGCTTAATCAAGCTCCTCTAGCTTGGTATCAATGCCTCTCAGATTACCTTCTCCAAAAAAACTACAAGTAAGGTCTTGTTGACAAGACTTTGTTCATAAGGAAAGTTGAAGGTGATGTGATAATCTTTCAAGTTTATGTTGATGATATCATATTTGGTTCCACTAATATGTGACAGAGGGGTCATTAGGCCCTCTGGTAAAGTAATAATTTCCCAACTACTACTCTAATAAAGCAAAGTGGTAAGTAGGCGTCGAATCACACAAGGAACCGAAAAGGATCAATTCCTACGGTATTAATTAAATCAACTCGAAAACGTAACAAAGGGGGAAATTGGTAAAACTAATTGCTAATGATTGTTTGAAGACTAAAATGGGAAAAACACTTTGTATGATTGGTATTCACCTAATAGATTGATTCAATGGTCCTAGGTATCTCTATTCGGGTTCTCTCTCTTTCTCTATTGCCTATATATCTTCTAATTGCCCTAATCCTTATTCCTTTATAGCTAATTAAGTCAACTATCCCTAATAGCCCTTACCTACAAATCCAGCCCCAAAACCATTAAGACTAATTCCTACGCAGCAAGTACAAGAATAGATAGGAATGTGCAGTGCCACTTGGCTACTAACACATCATTATCCTCCACACACCTACAAGTCCAACTAGTTGACAGGAATTTGTCGTCGGGTGTCCTGGTCAAATAAATCCCTTTTACTCCTCCACAGAAGTAGAGTGGTAAGCCGGGGTCGAATCCACGAGGAACCAAGAGTATTAAATTCTTAAAGTATTAAAGTGACTAACTAATGAAAGGTAAATGCTTAGGGGATCTGTGAAAACTAATTTTGTTGTTGCTATTAATTGGGAAAACACTTCGTATGGTTGGCCGTAACCTTCTAGTCTAATTCAATGATCCTAGATTCTTCTATGCGGGTTCTAATCTCTATTATAACTCCTTTATGTCTTCTAATTTCCCTAAACCATGTACTAATATCGCTGATTAGGTCAACTAGCTCTAACAACGCCTTGTCTACCAATCTAGCCTTGAAACTATCAACACTAGATCCTAGTCAGCATTAAGTTCATAGATAAATAAGAAGGTGCACTGCCCTTGGCACCAACACCTCATTAATCTCCCTATCCTACAAGTCCAGCTAGCCCAAGTAGAGATTCATACTACTAAGCAGTCAATGTTCTTCAACTCGGATAAACCAGGCCCTAGCAATATTAAATCGAACTAACAATCTAGGTGATCAATCTAGAAATTTCATTCAATTCAATTAGATATTACGCACAAGAGATTAAATCAATAAAGACATAATATATGAAGAACCAAAGATAACAAACCTCACATTGAATTAGCCTAGAGGCGCGAATCAATCACACAAAGTCAAAGGAGATTACTCTTGCCTCATTGCTAAAAGCCTAATGAAATTCTGAAATTAATAATTAAGTCCCTAGGGAGAGGCAAAGCTCTCCCTATTTATAATAAAATGAGTAGATAACCCTCAATGACAACCCTAAAATGTGTTTAGAAGAAGCCCGTCCCGAATTACACTTAAACCCTAGGTTAAAACCCACTTAATCCTTTGGAGAAGGGTTTTCTCGTGACGCAGCAGCGGCAGGGGCGCGATCATGTCTTATGTTGGCGCGATTGCGTCGCCTACAGAGGCATAGACGCGATCGCGTGTTGCCCGGTGCGATTGCGCATTCGTTGAATCCGCCCCAGCTCGTTGCGCGAGCTGGGCACGAGCGTGCCTGGGGCAAATAGCCCTGTTTCGCCTCCTTCTTTACTTGCGTTTTCTCCTTAGCTCCCGCATCTTTTCCCCTATGCTCGTAATCCTCTCGATTGTACTCTTTGCTCTTCAAATTCTGGACTACGGTGGTTATGATATGATTGCGGCCTATTACGCCCATAGTTGATGTTAATTCCCACTCCTTATGGTGTACGAGAGGCCACCAATCACTACTTCAGGTAGTTGATGACTTCAAGACAACGATGAACTCAAAGTTCAACATGAGCATGATAGGTGAGCTTACATTGTTCTAGGTCTGCAGGTAAACCAGCTCAAAGAAGGAATCCTGATAGAAGTATATCAAAGAGCTTTCGAAGAAGCATGGTATGGAGAATAGCAAGCCACTTCCAACACCCATCTCCACCACCACGAAGCTAGATATTGATATAAATGGTGCTAAGGTGGATGCTACCCTATGCAGGAGAATGGTAGGCTCTTTTATGTATCTAACTACCTATAGACCTGACATTCTTTTTGCAGTTGGTTTGTATGCTCTCTCTCAGTCAGATCCAAGAGCTTCCCATCTCACTAACGTAAAGCGAATCTTTCGCTATCTAAAAGGGACTCCTGATCTATGACTATGGTACCCAAGAGAAGGTAAGTGATCTCTTATAGGATATACCGATGCAGACTGCGCCGGCTATTTGGTGGACAAGGAAAGTACAAGTGGAATGGCTCAATATCTTGGCCCTTGTCTGGTGTCATGGGGCTCGAAGAAACAAAATTCAATCGCCATGTCTACAACTGAAGCTGAATGTATAGTTGCGGCCGCTTGTTGCTCTCAACTCTTATGACTTAAACAATAGTTGGCTGATTATGGTAGGTACGCTTCAGGTTCTATGTGACAACACAAGTGCAATCAATCTCTCTGAAAATCTTGTGCACCATTCTCGCTCCAAACACATAGACATGTGGCATCATTTCCTGCATGATCACATTGATCATAAGCGAGTCAAGCTAGTTCATGTATCTACAGAGAATCAAATAGCTAATATACTGAGGAAGAAGGTGATTTGAGTTGATGCTCTTACGTGCTTTATGACTATTATTGTGCCTATTTGCTAGAATTGTTAGGATACCAGGTATAAAAGGCGTGAGAGTTATATATATTCAATATGCTTTTGATTGATTATAGTGCTTTGCGTGCTTCATGGTTACAGACTTAGTCTCGCTTAACTGATCTTTGACTGATTTTGCATGTTTTCAAGTTGAGCTTGACTGAGTAGCTTACTTTAGTTCCCTTTGTTGAATTAAGAATGAATTTTTTCGATGATATCAAAAGGGGGAAGTAAACAGGTTTGGCCATGTGAATGATTGAGGCAGAATACTCTTTCTATCGTCGAAATTAGGAAGATATTAGACCGGCTTGGTCTAAGGGGGAACAAAGGTATATTTGCTAAGTATTTTAGTGAGATATTGATCTTATTTGTTACATATGAAAGTACTTGATTAAGATTTATTGCATATCTATGGCTTAACCGAATATGCTTTGAAATTTTATGAGTTTAATTGTTTAAGGGTTTGTCATCATAAAAAATGGGGAAATTATTGGTTTAAGCTAGAGTGTGTAACTAGCTAACTCAAACATTCCGCTTGTTTTGATGATAACAAACCTAATTGATGTCCTTTGCGTGTGATAAGCTTTCCAGGTATAGCTCGACGATGTATAAGAGTAGCTTTGACACAAGCGGACTAGCTAAGTCTACGGGGAGACTAGCTTTAAGCGAAGAAATAAGTGTTGAAGAGAAGAAATAGAAGACGGAAGGACTAACTTTAAGCGAAGGAGAGTTGCTATAAAGCTAGTGGATCGCGCTTCTAAGTGAAAAGAGAAGATACAAGCAATAGAGTGAAAAACGAGAGTCTACGTGTGGAATCCTGCACTAGCGCATAGAGGATTTGGTCAAGTGAAGGGAAGGCCGGGAAGCTACAACTTAGGGGAAATGGAAAACAAGGAGTTTGTTAGGATTTCTACCTTTGGATAGTGGATTAACGGGGATCGCCAAGCTGGACAAATCAGGACGCGTTGACGGTGTGGAGTGGATTGCCAACGTGGATGAGCTGTTAGAATCAAGTGAAGAAGCACAAAGCGTTTGAAGCCGTTGATGCATTTCTGGAGTGTAAATGATCACACGGATCGCCGAGGTGGACTTCTTCAATGCCGCTTGATATATATTTACTAGCTTTAAGGATTAAGTTAGAAATACTATATAAGTGTGCAATAGGTGTTGTTAGGCACACGAGTTTATAGAGTTGAACAGATAGTTTCATAGCTTCACTTGCTAATAGAGAGAGAGCAAAGCAAATAAGCCTAAGAGAGAGCTAGCTATCAAGAGCTTAAGTCGTTGTGAAGAGAGGTAGGGTCTAAAACACCTTAGAGATTGATTGAGAGATATTGCTTGTATGTGTTGAACGCAACTTGCATTGTGCGAGAGAATTACTTTGAGCTAGGAGTAGCTTACGTGTGTAATTGCTCTTTTTTAATATAAGTTTAGTGGTGAGTTTTATCCCGAGCTTGTTAGAAGCTTAGGGTTCTCACCTTGGAAAAATCCTTGCATTGAGCTGAGCTTTTTAATTCATATTACTAAGTTCATTATTGTAGCTAATCTCCCCTTCCACAACTCTAATTCATTAGCTTACTAGCTATTTGAGTTCAACTTGGAGATTAGACTATCTTACTTATGTTTTCATCATATACATCTTAAAACACTTTAAGCGAGTCAATCAAGTCACTCAATCCTACATAAGGTGACAATACAACAATATTCGTACATTAAAGAACGAGTCGCAAACCAACTGGCGGGTTGGAATGACCGCCTCCTCTTAATGGCAGGGTGAATAACACTCCCAGTTTGCGGTGGAGTGCATCCCTTACTATGCTATGCAGACTGCCAATTTATCGGTCTTTATCTGTGACGATGTTGTGAAATAGACGAGGTGCTTTATTTGGGGATCAATAGTTGAAAAATGCACGATAGGCCTATTCAATTGTGACGAGTGCAAAAAACCGAGAACAAAGTGAGGAATCGACATGCACAGTCTCAAACAGGTGAACTCGACTTTTCGATCAAAAATGGGATTTCGCCTCTTTATCTGAACCGAAGAGTATTTGGTCAAGGGTGGTTAGAGGAAAGTACTGTAGCGGGCGGTGTGATCAGGATATGTTCCAAACAATCTCGAGTCATCGAATATTTAGCAAGGTCTAGTGAAGGCTAAGCACACTCTACTGAAGGGTATGAGGACAACTACATGCGATGGACAGAGGACTTTGTTCTAGTCTCGCTCATGGGCAACTACACTCCGCTTGAGGATCTTGCCTCTAGTCACATACTGGAGGAGAACCCGGGGAAAACTATTGCTGAGTATTGATTTGGCAGTGGTTGGAAATGGGTTGATTTCAGTGCGGTTATCCCACACGAGGCATTAACTAAATCTGCTGAACAAGAGCTGGTTAATGAAGAAGTTGCGAACAATTTTTACTGGACATGAATGAAGTATGAGAAATTATCTATAAGCTCGACCCTGGAAATTCAGGGGGGGTAGACGGAGGAAAGTACAAATAAATTATGGGAGAAGATCTGAGGAGTACCGTGGTTATTATCCCATGATTGCATCTTGTCAAACGCTAATTGGAAACACGGCCACATATCAAACTCGGCCGCGTGCCCAGAATGTGGTGACAAGATCAAAACCTCGCTAAACATTGTGCTCGACTATAAACATGCCAATTCCTTCTGGAGGAAGGAGATGAGGGAACACGAATGGATTATTTTCTGTTCAAGTTCATTACAAGGCTAGCTTCGACACAAGTTATATGGGAGCAAGTCATGGGCTTCAGTATTCGCATTCACAATATGGTGGATATGGTGATGGAGAAACTTAAGGCTCTCTGAAAACCGGAATAAGATTCCGGCCGAGAAAACGACCTTCATCGGGCGCATGCTGCAGGAGTACAAAGAGGCGCAGAATAGCAATAGAAAAATTAAGCAGTCGCGATGGGGAACGTTAGTGATTCAGCGACCATGTATGAACTGGTCGTGGTGTTACACGACCTTCATAGGGTTAGGAGAAGTGAGATGGTAGAATATGATGTCTTTGAGATTGTCAAAATACTTACCCTAAATGTTATATAGGATGCAAATGGCTTGATATTTTACACCAGTGCCAACCCCGTTGAGAGGGATTGGAAGGTGCAACTAAAGCACATCCCAAAAAGCAGAAACCATGTTGCATATAGCATGGTCAAATTTGAATTAATGCAATGACCTTTGTGTTCTACCCCTCATTTCAATTTTTTTTAATTATTTTCAACGAACTAATAAAATGGATACACATACGCCCCACCTCTTTGCACCCAGAAAAAAATCAATGAAATTTAGCTATGCATTTTAAGTTGTCTAAATGATTTGTGAATTGACGAGTAATGAATGAACATGAATTAAAATACTCCGAATCATTAGATAATGATGAGGACGAGGAGATGTTAATAAAAACAAAACACGGAAGTCAGCAAAAGTGCAACCTTGAAAATTTCAGGCCGATCCATCAGAATCAGAAGAGTGCCCGACCCTCCCAAAATTTCGATGCTTTCTTCCTCTTCTCATCACTCCCCTTACTGGACCATCGTTTCTCTCCAAACTTCATCTACTATTCAACCTTCTTCCCGAAGCTAGGGTAGACGGAGGAAAGTACAAATTAATTATGGTAGAAGATCCGGGGAGTACCGTGGTTATTAGCCCATGATTACATCTTTTCAAATGCTAATTGGAAACACCGCCACATATCAAACTCGGACGCGTGCCCAGAATGTGGTTCCAAGATCAAAACCTCGCTAAACATTGTGCTCGACTATAAACATGCCAATGCCTTCTGAAGAAAGGGGATGAAGGAACACGAATGGAATGTTTTCTGTTCAAGTTCACTACAAGAATGGCTCCGACACAGTTTATCAGGGAGCAAGTCATGGGCTTTAGTGTTCGCATTCACAATATGGTGGATATGGTGATGAAGAAACTTAAGGGTCTTTGAAAATGAGAATGAGATTCCGGCCGAGAAAACGACCTTCATCGGGCGCATGCTGCAGGAGTACAAAGAGGCGCATAATAGCAATAGAAAAATTAAGCAGTCGCGATGAGAAAGGTGGGTGATTCGGTGACCATGGATGAAATGACCGTGGTGTTACACAGACCTTCATATGGCTAGAGAAATGGGATGGCCAAAGATGATTATAGAATGTGATGCATTTGTGATTGTCAAAATGCTTGCCCTGAACGTTATACCAAGATACAAATGGCAGTCTCGGCCCCCGTTAAGCGGGATTGGAAGGTTCAACTAAAGCACATCCCAAAAAGTAGAAACCATGCTGCACATAGGATGGTCAAATTTGAATTAATGCAATGACTTTTGTGTTCTACCCCTCCTTTCAAATAAAATTTTACTATTATTTATTTGGCGTTTTTTAACCGAACCACCCGTTATATGGCCGAATTTGCATGAAACCACCCTCTATATTGATAATTATTCCGAACCACCCAAATTTCATCATTTTATTACCAGGAGCCACCCATGGACGGATTCCGTTAAAATTTCTGTTAAATTGTGAAATGTTTGTTTCACCCCTGTTAAATTTTAAAAAATAAAAAACCTTTCCTCTCCCATTTCACCAAATCACCAACTTGAATCTGCAATGGAGTCCGTACTCCATAACACCTTGCTCTCTGTTGTTCGTCCCACTCTCATACCATATTTGCTCGATTGGTGAAGATCTACCTTCGAGTATGCAGCAGGAGTCCGAACTCCATAACAACTTGAATCTGTTCCTCTCCGTTTGCAAGCCATGGCAAATCAATTAAATTTAGATATGCGTTTTAAGCTGTGTTAATGATCTGTGAATTAACGAGTAATTCGGTGCAAAATACCTATTTATTTTCCAACGAACTAATAAAATGAATACACGTACACCCCACCTCTTTGCACCAAGGAAAAAATCAATTAAATTTAGATATGCGTTTTAAGCTGTGTTAATGATCTGTGAATCAACGAGTAGTGAATGAACATGAATTAAGGTTAACAAAAAAACCTAGTGAGAGAGGCTCCTACCTCTCTCCTCGGTTAGGGTTTGGGCTGAGGCGTCGTGTGCCTTTCATCGGCTGATCGGTAACGGCAGGGAGCAAGCGGTGTACAACGGCGGCCTGGGGTTTTTGTACAGCTCCTTTGCGATTTCTCCTCTTGAGATCTCTTTCCCTTGATTCGATTGAAAAGTTACGGTATGTCTCTCTCCATAATGTAATCTTACTCCTCTTTCATGTGGATTTGTTCATTGACTCTAGTGTGAGTCACTCTCAATCTCAATCTCATGAGTTGTTTCTCTCCTTTAAATTAAGTTATGAGGGTTTAAATTTACTCCTGTGGAGTATCGATTTGTATGTGTTTCTGAATCAAAACCATGGTTGTTCCTCTGCTCTTTTATATATTTGGATGTCCTATACGACATCAGGTTGCAGAAGAAATTCCACCACCTCTATTTTGTGTATCGTGTTTACATTTTTTTCGGTTAGTCTCATTCTTGGCTATGAATTGTGGATGGCTATCCGCCCTCACTGTAATTTCTGGGTCGCCGGTGAGGAATCCTTGTTCAATCAGTTCATCGGTTTGTATATCAATTTTATTGCCTGCTGTTTCTATCTATTTCAACTAGTTTCTGTGGCTATTCTAATGAATGTTTCTGTTAATTTAATTGCAAATCGGTGTTGCCTGCGATGGTGGAGTCGTTCTTCATACCGAAGCTTCACGACAAACCGTTACGGCAACATGATGCTTCTCTCTGTTCCTGACGGCCATGTCTCCGGCTTCTTCTCCGGTGGGCAGGCGCTGCGTGGTTTCTCACTGTGCAAGCCCGGCCATTGGTCCAATCGTTCGGTCCACTGCATGACATTCACTAAATGTAACCTAACTTGTAACGCGCACGTGGTAGATTACCCCTCCATATTTTTGTCATTTTGTTGATTTTAATGTTATTACATATGTATTTAGCTTTAGGGGTCCTGATTTGGGCCGGCTCTTCCTTAAGCCTCGTGGGCTATTTCAGCCCAACCATTTCAATTGTGCCTCTGAGTCCTCTTTGGTATAGTTGTATTGTAATCCATACATATAGTGAAATTGCTAACCCTACACTAATTCCTTACATTAAACTTATTTCGATAACTAATGTTAACTATATTGTCCGTTATCGGCTGATAATGGATTCTCTCATTCCGCTCTCAAATAATAGTTTTCTTGTCTGTTATCTTTGGGTAACGGATTCTCTCATTTCGCTCTCATACAATATTTATGTAGCCCATTATCTACTGATAATGGACTATCTCGATTATATTATATGTTGGAGTTCCCTCCTTTGGTGGGTCTTCCAAGTTCTGGTTACGAACATAATACTTTTTCCATCAATATTGCATACTGGAATTGTAGAGGTACGAAAAGACCTGATTTCTGGACTGAAATTGCCTTCTTAAAAAGAGCTAATTCACTTGATATCTTATGTTTAGCAGAAATAAAATCAAATAACATTCCTAATAACAACTTCTTACATACACTAGGATTCAAGCATGTCTACATTAGCCTTGCAGATCAGTCCAGAGGTGGGCTCTGGATCTTAATTTCCAACTCATATTACGTAAATTCGTTCTCAATCCTGTATCACAAGAATAACTTAATTATACTAAAATTCCAAACCCCTACCATTGCAATACTACTCTTTTTCATCTATGCCCCGACAGATAATATTGCTAAATCAGCATATTGGGATAAATTATGTAGAAAAATTGTAAAAATGAACCTTCCTTTTCTTATTATGGGCAATTTTAATGAAATTGCTTGCTCTTTGGATAAATGGGGCGGGAACGATCCAAATCCTCAAAGATTCCACAGACTCCAAAACCTTTCTAATACATTTGGCCTTCTTACAGTTCCTAATAAAGGTTTCCCGTTTACTTGGAGAAAATCGATCAATATCTAAAATACTATTTTGGAAAAATTGGATAGATGTATAATTCAACCGTGTTTTCATAATTGGTTTAAATTTATTCAGATCACACACCTTCCTTTTACCACATCGGATCACTGTTGTATTGTCCTCAATTTAGAGAACAAACAACCACGTAAAAACTACCCGTTTCGCTTTGAAAATGCCTGGATAGATCATCCACACTATACTTATATGGTGAAAAAAGCTTGGTCGATGAATCAAGAAGGTTCATTCATGTTCAATCTCTATATGAAACAAAGATACCTAAAAAATCTTTCAAAAAATTGGAGAAAACAGTTCACTGATAATAATCACAACAAACTTCTCCAAACCACAAGAAATCTAAACATGATTCAACACGACATTCTTAATGATCCTCTAAACAGCTATCTAATCCATAAACTTCATAATATTACAAGTCAATACCACGCTCTGTTATCCTTCCAACATAAATATTGGGCTCAGCGTGCTAAAATTAAAAACAGTTATCATATGGATAAAAATACTAAGTACTTTCACACCATTGCCAAGCAAAGAAGCTTTAAACAAAAAATCACATCATTCACCTCATTAGATGGCATTCAATACTCGGAGCAACGTCAAATTCAGGATGCCATAACTAAGGATCTTCAAATTCGGTTTAATCCGCATCATATAAAACCTTTGAATTTCAATGACTACGAGCTCATCCCTCAGATTATCTCCTATATGGACAATGCTTTACTTCTTAAGAATCCAATTGATACTGAAGTGAAAAACATTGTTATGAATCTACCTAAGAATAAGACTTGCGGCCCTGATGGATTCCCGACAGAATCTTACCAAGCGTATTGGTCCACTGTGGGTAACTCAATAATTAAATCGGTTCAGGCGTTCTTCCATAGTGAAACTCTTCTTACTGAGGCGACTCATTCTTTTATATCCCTCATTCCAAAGATAAACAATCCACAAACCATTTATCATTTCAGACCTATAAGCCTCTGCAACACTATCTACAAAATCATTACTAAACTACTAGCAAACAGATCACAAAATTTATTGTCAAAGATAATCCATCCTCTCCAGGGTGCTTTTGTCCAAGACCGTCTGATTCAAGATAACATCTTGATAGCACATGAAGCTTTTGATTCTTTTCATAGGAAAAATAAAGGGATCAGAGGATGAATGGCCGTTAAGATTGATATGGAAAAAGCCTATGACAAAATTCAATGGCCATTCATTCATCAAATGATGTTATCATTTGGATTCTCTCCTAAATGGACAAATCTAGTTATGGCTTGCATTAAAACCTCTTCGTTTTTGGTTCTGGTTAATAACGAACCTAGACCACTTTTTAAGCCTACTTGTGGTCTTCGACAGGGTGATCCAATAGCACCCTTTATTTTCATTATAGCCATGGAATACTTAGCCAGAACTCTATCGATAGAATCACAAAAACGCAACCATAAGGTAGGAATTAAAATTTCCAACCAGGGGACGTGTATCCCATTTCTCAGTTTTGCGGATGATACTATTATTTTCGCCAATGCAAATGTTACTAACGCCAGATACATCAAGACTACTCTAGACTCTTTATCCAACATCTCTGGCCTTAAAATTAACTATGAAAAAAGTTCCATTCAATTCTCTAAAAACATACCGACCATTGTTAGGAGCCATATCGCTTCTGAGTTGCAGATACGGATTACAACCACTATGGAAAAATACTTAGGAATTCCAACCGTCGTAGGCAAGGTTAAAAATGCGTGTTTTGACTATGTTGTTAATAAATGGAATAGTCAATTATCTCAGTGGAAAGCCAATATGCTTTCACAGGTTGGCAGAACAACTCTTATACAATCCAATCTCCTTTCTCAAACAAATTATCTAATGCAAAATTTCTATTTACCGACAGGAGTACACCACCAGATTGATGACATTAATAAGAAGTTTTTCTGAAAATTTACTCCAAATTCTAGGGCTCTGATCTCGTGGGATAAGATCTGCCAACCAAAAATTAATGGTGGACTCGAGCTACACAAAGCTGAACACATGAACATTGCCTTACAAATGAAACTGTTATGGAAAATTGTCAATGATAACGATACTAACATGTGGGTTAAAATCATTAAAGAAAAATATACTAAACAAAAAGGCATCCTCTCTTACAACAAGAAATCCAAGCGTTCTTGGCAATTCGGCCGCTTATTGCACTTGCGAGACAAATTTAAGAAGGGTCTTTTCTGGATTCTAGGAAATGGAAAGGATATACAATGCTGGATAGATCGTTGGATTCCAGACATTGATATTACTCCCTATTTCAACCCTCTTGTGCATAACACAAATACTAAAGTTGCGGAGTTTATTACAAATGCTAATACGTGGGATCCCATTAAGTTAGCTACTTTACTTCCAACTACTATTGTTAATCAAATCATTAAAATTTATATTCCGTCCGCAGCTTTTGCTGACAAACTGATCTGGCAGCCTTCAAGCTCAGGAGATTTTAGCACAAAAAATGCAGTTCAACTCGCTAAAAATACCTCCACTAATTCAAATTCATCTGTGTTTGCTAAGATGTGGAATCTCAATATTCCACCGAAAATTAAAAATTTCCTTTGGAAAGCTCTGTCGGATTGTCTTCCTACTACAGAGAGATTGAACAGGTACTTTAACCGAGTTCCAAATATTTGTACACCCTGTAATGGTTATTGCGAAACTACATCACATTTCTTCTTTCAATGTCCGGTAACTGTTGACACGTTTGCAATCCTAGAACAGAGAACGGGGCGGAAAATTAACCATATATTCACTAATAATTTTGTAGCTGACTTCGAATATTTTCTCAATAACAATAGGAATATTGACATCATTTTTTTCTTATGGTTTGAATTATGGGAACATAGGAATAGGCTAATCTTTGACAAAACTAGTAGTCCTAATTCTAAACCCATTGACATGGCCTTCATTCAATTTCATTCTTGGACTGCAACTAAAGATTTCAATTCGGTAAAACACGGTCATCCGACCAACAATAACAAAGCGGGTCGTAATAGTCCACAATCTCGTAAGAAGAGGAAGAATGGTATTTCCTGGCACAGGCCGCCGGAAGGTTGGTGCAAAATTAATTTCGACGCCTCTTATCTCCCTAGCGATGAGTCCCACATTAGCAGTGTCATTCGTGATTCTCAGGGTAATGTCATTAAAATTAATCGCAAAAGCATCAAAGCTTCTTCTGCAATTCAAAGTGAGGCAAGAGCAGCACTAGAAGGCATCAAGATGGCGCATCAATTGAAGCTTGAAAACATTATATTAGAGGGCGATAACTTAACAGTTATTAATGCTATTCGTCATATTTGGCAGGTACCCTGAAGCATTAAGACCATCATTCAAGATGCTGTTAAGGATCTTCAACAGTTCAATGCCGTGAGATTTTCCATTGCTTCAGATAAAATAACAGGGCAAAGGACTTCATTGCTTCCAAGGATGTGCACGACATTGACCTAGATTATGTTGCTTACCTTTGTAATACTTGTACATTACGTAGTGTACCTGATACTTATATAGGACTTTGCGACAAAGACTGCGAGTATCGCAACCTTTGCTCCTTAATTTTCTTCTTATTTCTATAAACATTATCAGGAATGATAATGCGGGGTTACCTTCTGATTAGGAGGAACCCCTTCGTTGACCTGCAATAAGAAAAAGAAAAAAAATGAACATGAATTAAAATACTCCGAATCGTTAGATAATGATGAGGCCGAGTAGATGCTAATAAAAACAAAACACACACGGAAGTTAGCAAAAGTGCAACCTCGAAAATTTCAGGCCGATCAGTCAGAATCAGAAGAGTGCCCGACCCTCCCAAAATTCCGATGCTTTCTTCCTCTTCTCATCACTCCCCTTACTGGATCATCGCTTCTCTCCAAACTTCATCTACTATTCAACCTTCCGCCCGGAGCTAGGGTTCCATCTTCTGTTGATTTGCACCTGTTCACGGTCTCTGTTGAGTAGTCAATGGCTATTGACGATCACGGGGAGGAGGAGAAGAAGCTGGAGAGTGGAGAAGAAGCTGCGGGTGGCGTTGGAGAAGAGGAAGCTAAAGAGGAAGTAGTGGGAGAGGAGAAAGAGATTGGTGGCGTATCCGAGAAGGAATTGGCCGAGGAGGAGGAGAAGAAGAAGAGCTCAGAGGAAGGTGAAGAGGAGCCGAAGCAGGAGGAGGAGAAGCATGGTGAAGCAAGGACTCCCAACGAGAGGCCCACACGAGAGAGGAAGACAGTGGAACGCTACTCTGCCCCATCTTCGCATGCGAGGTCCTCTGGTACCAAACCACTGACAATTGCAAAGGTTATTTCCTAACTCCTCAATTTACATTTTGAAATTGTGAAGTATCAAGACACCTAGATTTATTTACATTTGGAAGTCTAGAGAAGGGAGAGAATTTGGAGAGAACCTGTGCATTAGGCCCTGTTTGGTATAGTTTCAGATGATCTCTGAGTTTGATACAGATCAATATTACACCAACTTCGCCTTGGAGGTGAGCTATTGAATATTTGAAGACATGGAGAAAGAGAGGAAGAGGGAGCTCATGAAGTGATTCTACTGTGACGTGGGCGAGTTTCCACCTGAACTCTTAGCTCTGCTTTAACGCCCACTCAGTTTTCTTCTAGAGATTAAAATATGTAGAGATAGGTCTTCAAATCTTGCTATGAAAACTGCGTTTCTACCAGTATAAAGAATCCATTCAGTAATGAAAAATGTGACAGATAGAAGCATTAGTTGAAGCAACTGCAGACATGGCACAAAACTAAGGACTAACTACCATTTGTATTGTAGAGATTAATGCTGTTTGAAAATAATTGTCTCTAAGATGCATGAATCTGCAACTGCTCTGTCTGGATTTGATATAAGTTCCCTTTTCTGCTTCATGTTCAGGGTAGTGGCACAATGCTCAAGGATATTCCAAATGGTACGTTTTTATCTTTGTTCTTTCTATTTTGCATCTTTTAGTTTTCATTATAGTGCTGTAAGTAGGAATTATTGGGGCTGAGATTGGAGTTACAAAAATTATTGTATAACATGTTCATGATGTTTATATGGTTGCTTACATATTTGAAATTGTTATCCATTGGCAAGTGAAGCATGGTTATGAATGTTTAGTGGCTGTTTTTTCCCCTTTCCAGTCGACAAAAGGACATAGGTGACCATGCCAATAATTGAGATTTTATTTCAGAGAGTTGAGACTGAATTAACAAATTATAGCAGAATTAGCACATGCTGGAGTAGAAATAAGTTCATAAGTTTGCTGCAACTTGTGAGAGTAGAATGATAATACCTTTTTATTAAGGGAGATTTTCATAAAACCAACCACGTGCACAATAAAGAAATAAAAATCACGTCTTTAAACCAGACACAGTGTTTCTTGCAGTGGATGATTATGAAACCCATGAAATGATGATTACTGTTCTTGCAAAATTGTGAGCCAAAGTTGACAATTTCATTAGCACAGTTGGATGCAGGAAGCTTCATCTTCCTCACTGTTTTTGTCGATTATCTGAAAGCTGACTCAGAGAATTTGTTTATATTTAAAGCATTTGTACGTAGCAAGGTCAATGCTCACTTGAAAAGCTCTAATTAATGACTTCCAATTAACTTTTGTATATTTAAAGCATTTGTATATTTAAAGCATTTGTCGATTATCTGCAAGTTGGGCTGTAGAAGTTTTTGCTGTGTCTGTGACTCTGTGTATGTTCTGCCTTGACCATCTATGCTAAATTATACAGTGACTTACAAAATATCCAAGAGAAAACCCGATGACAATCTTCAATTACTTCACACTATACTCTATGGGAAAAAAGCAAAGGTATTGTTTGTTGCTTTCTGTATAACTTTGATGCTGTGTTGCTGTTCTTTTAGTCAACAACTAGTTTGAGATTTCTCATTTATAGTTATATTTTTTGAATATAAATAAATAAATAATGCTAATAAATATATCATATTGAGTCACAGTATAAGCAATTATCTTTCTCATAGATAATAAGAAATGATTGTGTTATATAATACTTTCCTAATAATTGTGATTTTGTGTATTTTTTATTTTAGTCATTTCGTATTTTTCTTTATAGGATATCTTTATAATCAAATATAAAAGATAATGTCGGATTCTAGTTCTTTCTAAATTACATTATTTCCTTTTATTAAGTTAGAGTATTTTAATCATATAATAGTAAGGGAATGTGTATAATTTATGCCACGTGTCTGCCAAATTGGATGTCATGTGGCTATAGATAATAACTGTCTTAAAATTTGACACGTGTAAAAAACTGCTACGAATTAATGAGAAGATGACACATGTCCATATCAATAAGAGACTGATACACGTGCGGTTTTTCATGTTGCTTTAGTATTATAAAGATAGATTTCTTGCTCGTTATTGACTTGTTGAACTCCTGGTAAGCATAACATACATTGTGTGCTTTCTCACAGGTGCACAATTTGAAGAAAGACATTGGATTATTCTCAGGTTTCGTATGGGTGGAAAATGAGGTAAATAATTCTGAAGAAATGATGTAGTGTATATGTTCATTAAAAATACATCAAGTGTTTTGTAGAGAAGTATACCTTATATTGGTCTACTAATGCTTCATATGTACAAAAATAAACTCCGAAACTTGGTTCTGATTCTATTACCTTCAGGCTTTACTTGAATCATATCTGGGACGATATCTTGTTTATTTGAAATTGCTTTTGTTCAATTGAACAGGAAAAACAAAGGGCCAAAGTCAAAGAGAAGATTGATAAATGCGTCAAGGAGAAATTGTTAGACTTCTGTGATGTTCTGAACATTCCTGTTAATAAATCTTCCTCCAAGAAGGTATTTAACTTTTTATTCTTAATATATTTTCCTAAATAATGTTCTTATGATTGATTATCCCTTGCTCCATGGAATTTCAGGAAGATCTCTCGGCCAAATTGTTGGAATTTCTTCAATCTCCACATGCCACAACTGATGTTTTGCTTGCAGACAAGGAACAGGTATTTTTAGATTCTTCAAATCATTTTCTTCGTCAATTTTTTCTTCTTAAGTGGATTAAAGTACCGTGATATTGTTTATATTATGAACTACAGAAGGGTAAAAAGCGCAAATCAAAGGCAACACCTAGTAGAAGCTCTAGCTCCAAAGAAGGCACTGCTGAAAAATCATCAAAGGTGTGTTATCATTTGTTACCTAGTATGATTCGAACATGAGCAAATATTTGTGAAACAGTTTATCCTCTGTGCTTTCAAATTGTATGTATCTCCTGCTATTCTTCACCTTTCAGAAGAATTAATACAAACAACACACAGATAAAATGTTCTCTAGCCAACTGACAAATAGCTAATTACACATCAAGAATTTATCTTTGTTAACTGCCTGTAACTTCCTAGGGTTTGTATTTTGAATACTTGAATACCATAGTAATCCCATTATCCAATATAATGGGAATTAAAAAAAAAAACTTGTTACTCAACTTGGAAATATGTGTAAAGAAGTAACTATTAAGTGATATTCTAATTGCCATTATAATTGATATGACCAAACTAGATTATTTCAAATGAATACTTAAGCTATTAAGTTGCATTAAATTGGACTTAGCCAAACAAACCCCTTGACTTTTATTCAGAGTGTGAGATGACTATAGCGATACAGCCTCATTAGTTAATGAATTAGGTTTACTAGCTTTGTTCAAGTAGCTTGCCTTGGATAAATCATAGCAGAAGCAGTATAATTAGATTGTGCAAATGATTGTTGAAATCTATAAATAAAAACATGTTGTGCTCCCTTTAGAGCACATGCTGAAATTTAATTACTGCCCCATATTTGTTATGGCCTTTTAGCTTTTTTTTTCCAAAGATGTGCCATGAATTTGAATTTCTATAAATGTTCTAATCACCATGTCTTAAACAAAAGCAATATAAAGTGCTGGATTGTATACCATGTCTCTCCTTCCTTCCAACTGAATTACCATGTTTTATGAAAATAAAGTTTTTCCTGAAAATTGCACATTTTCGTCCCACTGATGCTATGTTAGCTTACTGAAAATTTACCCAATACTTATCTGAATAGATGAATGTATGTACATATTCATAGCATGATTTACACTTATCATCACGCTTCTTAGAATTTTCTTACTTCTATTTTTGAATTGTAGAAATATGGTAATGATTAATAATACATGAAGCTAAGATTAATGCCCTTCTAGGTTGGAGTCTTGGTGAGAGCATCTGAAAGTTATGAGTGTATATATTTCATTGCTGCAATTCCTATCAAACTTCAATTTTATCCAAATATTAACCTGTCAAACTTCAATTCCTGTCAAACTTATCTTGTGCAAGTAGAAGAAAAAAACTGGAGAAAATCAAAATAAGACATTAAAAGCTGAGGAAGAAAGTGGAGATGAAGACAAAGATGAAAACTCAGATGCCAAAGACGAATCCATGGAAGAAGACGGTGACAAGAAAGAGCATAAGGAAGATGAGATTAATTCAGAAGAGGGAGATGAATCTAAAGAAAAGACCCCCACTCCAAAATCTAAACAGAAATCCGGGTTAAGAAGTAGGAAAAATCAAACAGATATAAAAAAGCATACCTCTGAGAAGCCTTCAGAAACCAAACAAAAGTCCAGAACAACTCCCCAAAAAAGTGATTCATCTGCAAAAGATTCTACTGAAACCAAGAAGACCAAGTCTACTGACGAAAAAGATTCTGGCCGAAAACAGTCAGGCAAATCAAAATCCAAAAAGGAAAAAGGTAAATATTAAAACTTTGATGCTACTTTTAGATTTTTTATATAACTTCTGATAGCCAATTATCATGATATCTACACATGGGATGATAACTGTGATTACTGTCGAATGTCTTTTTAGTTTTTTTTTTTTGGTTCCAAAATAGTAATAATTTTTGTGTATTATAGAAAAAGGTAAAGCAAGCAAAAAGGAGAATACAGGACCTAGCAAGGAGGAAATGCATTCTGTCGTCGTGAACATTTTGCAAGAAGTTGATTTCAATACTGTAAGTTGCTCGAATTGTTTTCATTCCCTTTTCTTGATCAGCTATTAAACAAAATTTATATATTTTTAATTCAATTTTGCAGGCAACTTTATCCGATATTCTGCGGCAGCTTGGTATGGAGAATTTACTTCACATTTTACTTGTTTTCTGGAGGCTTATTTGTTCATCTTGTACTATTCAGGTACCCATTTTGGGTTGGATTTGATGCACAGGAAGGCTGAGGTAAAGGAAATAATTACAGACGTGATGAATAGTATGTCTGATGATGAAGATGAAGAAGATGAATAAGGGTGAGAATAATGCAGAAAAAGATAAAGCTAATGATTCTTAAGCTTGAGGTACATCTGCTAAATGCCATGACTTAGAAAAATTGCTTGCTTGTAGATGATAGAAAATAAAATCAGTTCACAGTAAATAGTTTAATCAGTTGTTTTAGTCACTCCTGAACAAACAACCGCTTTAGTTTCCCTCTACTGACCTTTAAATGATTAGTTTTTGTAGCTGTGATCTCCATGCTTGATTGCTTTGTATATGTATGTGGATGTGTATTGATATTACATGTAAATTAATCTGTTGTCTTTGATGTATGTATGATTGTATGGCCTCATTTTTTGTTACTGAATAGTGAATATACATGTCTTTCTATTTTCCTCCTGGTCACAAGGTGTTGAATTTGGAGATCAAGGATAAACATTTTTGGGTAAAATCTATTGAGTTTTAGTTACTTTATTTAGAGTTGGATGAATTTGTTCCATTGATTAAGATTTAAAAAGAGAATATACTTGTTAGATTGTTGTTAATTATGATTTAGGTTTGCTAGGTTTGTGTATTTATAAATAAGTTTATTATTTATAAAGGGATTTTAATAGTAGTTTGTCTTATGAAAAGTATTTTTTTATAAGAATACGTGTATTTTTTTTGATAAATTAGTATGAAAGATAAGATAAAAGTAAACTAATTACGTGTTTTCGAAAAGAAGGAAAATATTTTTTAAAGAAATTTTTAAAAGAATAAATATAGTTTACCAAACGAAGACGTGATATTTTCCCTGTCATCTTATTATTGTTATTTTCCATTATTTCCGTAACTCTATATGGAACTCAGCGAATGACATAATGTCTCAACAAATTTGCCTTTTTTAACCTTACACATATGGTTTATATTAACATTTAATTTTCGAAAAAGTTATCAAATATTCGTAGAGGACAAGCCCATAACAACAATTACTCTGTGTTTGTAATGCTCATTTTTGAACAAAAAAACTGTGATTTTAATATACATGTTGATATTTTTTTCTAGTTTTAAAAAAAATTGAAAAAAAAATTGTGATCCATTTGGTCGACTCAAACCGGTTAATTTGAGATGACCAAAAACATGTCTACTTGCAAGTGTTCATTTTTAGTACTTTGTTAATTTGTTTTGGTTTCAAACCACGTGCGCTCTTCGTGAATTTAGTTTTGGAGGGAAAGGAAAATTTGGAGGCTTTGGATTATATTCGCGAAAATTTTCGCAAATCTTTTGAATTTCGGAAAGGCACAAAGTTTCGCCTAAATATAAAAGCCTACCCGCTACTCCAACCTCGAAGCTGTCTCTGCTACGAAGAATCCGCGCTCACAATTCCGACACTTCTCTCCCTCTCACTCCGAAATTTCTAAACTTGTTTCGCTCTCGCGTAAATCGACTCATTAGGTCACCGTTTGTCTGTAATCCAATTTCACATCTCGATCTACAGCTAGGGTTTTGTCTTTTCTTCCTGTTATCTGCAGATTTAGCGCTTGAATTTTCCTGTCGGTTTTCGATCGTATTCAATGGCTATTGACGAGAAGGCGGAGGTTAAGAAGCCGGAGAATGGAGGAGAGGCTGAGATGGAGGAGAAACGCGGAGATGAAGACGGTGGCGGTGAAGAAAAAGGAGTAGTGGAAGAGGAGAAAGGTGCGGGCTCCGAATCTGATAAGGAAGGAGGGGAGGAGAAAGAGGGAGGAGATGTGAGTGAGGAAGATAAAGGAGAAATGGAGGAAGAAGAGAAATCGGCGAAGAAGAAGAGGAAGAGAAAAGGTAGCGAGGAGAAAGTTGAAGAGGATGAAGAAGAGGGTGAAGAGGAGAAAGAAGCGGAGCCGGAGAAGCAAGATGTAGCAAGGACGCCTAATGAGAGGCCCACGAGAGAGAGGAAGACAGTGGAACGCTACTCTGCCCCATCTTCGCTTCTGAGGTCCCCTGCACCAAAATCCCTAACAATTGCGAAGGTAATTTCACCTACTTTTTCGCAAATTGTTGAATTACTCGATGCTTTGCAGAACATTTTGGAAGTTGTTGACACTTTCAGAAATTGGATTAGTCTATTCGTGAACAGACTTGTTTTGTTGTATTTTATGAATTATACAAAAGGGGTTTTGACACGAGATAATCATTCAGCGTTCAATGTACTGCCTCTTTGTTAGCTCATACTACCTAAAACTATTATAGCTGCATCTGCTTCTCTGCTCTGTACTGGCTCACGTAAGTTCCATCTGTATTTTGATTTTCAGGGTAGTGGCACACTGCTGAAGGATATTCCAAATGGTGGGTAGTCTTTCCTAACGATTTATCATGCATATATTCTTTCTGGTTTGTATATTGCATTTTTTCCATAACGGTCTATGAAACATTTGAGTTAATTTTGGCATTGGTGTATAATAGCAATGGTGTAACAAGTTAATGATGCTAATACAGTTGCTTGATCTTAGAAGTGTTGAAGAGGTATTGCATTGGAGAATTGAAAAGATGTAGCCTTTATATAAAGAATTACTGTACATTACAGACTTACTGATAGAAATTTCAGATATAGCTGTCACACAGGACCAGTTAAATGGATTATAGTACAATAACCACATATTGGCTTTTCTTTAGCAGCATTTGCTGCATTTATAATTTTGACAGTTGCATTATTTGACAGTATATGACTACTATTCCAGAAAAAAGTATTAGTTGTTTAGAAATAAAAGCTCAATTTAAGAGGCTGTTTTTCAATAATGATCACTTCTCAAACAATTTGGATTCAGTTAAGTTTCTGAAGTTGCTAACATCTTGGTAACATCTTGAACATGGAGTGTTAACTTACCTTTAAAAAGTCAAGTCTTTGTCATTATCAACTTGTTTTCTAAGTAACAGAAAACTGGTAATTTTAGAAATGGAAATTAGAAGCTTCAAGTTCTAATTTACCTTGGTTGTAGTTAAGATCTTGGGTTGGTGTTTTATCAAATCCTTGATGAAACTAAGAATTTCTTTTTCCAAATTCAATTAATAGGCAATAAGATAATGAAAAGTGAAGACAACATTGACCTGATGAGTAGTCTGTAATATAAAATAAGGCCTAGACATATTTTACTAATAAGGATGGCTGAAGTAGTTGCAAGCCTGATTTGTGAGTTTCTTATGTGTTTATGCTCTTGTCCTTTCAATCCAATATCTACTGTTATATTCACATACTGAATTGCTGCATCTTTTGTGGTCTGATTTTATGCACCTGAAATATACAGTGGCTTACAAATTATCCAAGAGAAAACCTGATGACAATCTTCAATTACTGCATACAATCCTTTTTGGGAAAAAGGCAAAGGTGATGTTGCTTTTTGCTCTCTATCTTAATTTTGCTGTTTCATTGCCATTCTTTTGACTGAACTCTCTCCCTCTCTCTTTTGGTTAGGAGAACTAATTTGTGTTGGGTTTCTTACAGGTGCACAATTTGAAGAAAGACATAGGCTTATTCTCTGGTTTTGTATGGATTGAAAATGAGGTGAAGATTTCTTAGTCCTTGTCTTTTTTTCTTTCCAAAACCTGATTGCTAATTTATGACTCACTGAAAAATGACTAGGCCTATCAAGAAACAGATCTTATTTTTGTGCTGTTTGTATTGAAACTTGAAAGTATTAGAAATGGAGGAGTGCTATGTGTGTTCCATTATGATGGAATTATTACTCATCAGTAGGTTATATAACATAACGGTTTTCAGCTTAATCATTTATGATTGTATGTCCTGTACTGCTCAAGAGTCCTACTTCATGGGCACTAAAATCAAAGTTTCCAAAGCTCATGAATCCATTTACAATTTTGTTGCATAAGTTGTGGATTTTGGAGTTCTCATGTGACTTTATCTATGAGAAATGGAAAATCAGTGACTGCATAAAATGCATGTATATGTTTTTTGGTAACATTAGGTGCCAATGTGTAGGTAACATTTGGATTTCTAATTAATAAAAGCAGGTAGGATATCTCATTCATTATTAATAATTTGCTTTTGTATCTATTCAACAGGAAAAACAAAGGGCCAAAACCAAAGAGAAGATTGATAAATGTGTCAAGGAGAAATTGTTAGACTTCTGTGATGTTCTGAACATTCCTGTTAATAGATCTACCTCCAAGAAGGTATTTTACTTTGTTCTTAATATATTTTTCTTTATATTGTTCATATGTTTGGTTATCCATATCCTCCATGGAATTTCAGGAAGATCTCTCAGCCAAATTGGTGGAATTTCTTCAATCTCCACATGCCACAACTGATGTTTTGCTTGCAGAAAAAGAACAGGTTTTTTTTATCTCCTTTGAATTGCTTTCTTCTCCCTTTCTTACTTCTTCATTTCTGACAAAGTTGTTTGAATTTTGAATTACAGAAAGGGAAAAAGCGCAAATCAAAGGCTACACCTAGTAGAAGTTCTAGTTCTAAAAAAAGCTCTGCTGAGAAGAAGTCAGCCAAGGTCTGTTATTGTTTGTTACTTAGTAAAATACGAAACACATTCTCTTATGCATTCCCCTGCTAAGAAACAGATCAATCATTTTCTTCAGTCAACTAATATGAATTACACTAATTTACTGCTGGAAAACTGTAACTAGATTTTAACTTGTATGATGTCACTTGAAAAGACACGCTAGTAGAATTTTCTTCAGTCAACTAATATGAATTATGCTACAACATGCAACATTTTTGTGTCCTTTACAGCATATGCTGAATCTGAAATGCTGACTTACTCAAGTTACTCCCTTTCATTTTGAGAGGGCTTCTCTCTTTCTCACACACAGAGAGAGAGAGAGAGTGAATGTAATAATACTTTTCCAAACTTTTTTTTGTAATTATTTTTGCTTTTTTCATGTCAAGCAGAAGGCAAAAGTTGCTGAAAAACAAAAGAAGGCTTCCAAAGTTGAGGAAGAAAGTGAGGATGAAGACAAAGACGATGCTTCAGATGCGAAAGATGAATCAATGGAAGAAGATATTGACAAGAAAACAGTAAAGGAAGAGAGTGAAGAAGAAGAAGAAATCGTTTCAGAAGAGAAAGATGAACCCATTGAACAGACACCAAGTCCAAAGCCCAAGGAAAAGAAGTCTGTGTCAAAAAGTAGTAAAACTCCTAAAGATATCAAGAAGAATAGCTCTACTAAACCTTCGAAAGGCAAAGAAACATCTAAAACTACGAAAAAAGGTGATTCTGCTGTAAAAGATTCAGCCTCACCTTCTGAAGTGAAAACACCCAAGGGTAAGAAACAGAAGGTTGAAAAAACACCCAAGGAGGATAAGTCATCAAACAAAAAAGAATCTACTGGAAAACAGTCGGGCAAATCAAGATCGAAACCTGCTGCTAAGGAAGAAGGTATTTTATATAAACTTAGTATTTTCATATTGAAGTTAATATTTCTGTTAAAATTAGAAATTTGAGGACTTTTTAAAGTGAAAATATGCATAATATTAGTAAATAGACTGCAAGCTAGTATAAAATTTATAATGACAGGGCTAAAATGCACTTTTTTCTATTTTCTACACAATTTTACTGTTTTTTAAGTATAAGAAATAAAAAACAGTTGACAGTTTCCCTGTTGTGGCTATGCTGTTGCATTCGGCTATTGTTTCTGCTATCATGCATTAGTTAGGATGTGTTTGAAATACCACAATTAAGATTTAATAACTATGGGTCTGTTTGGTTAGTAAATTATAAATGGCATTAACATTTACAATAGGGTTTTTGAAAGAATTGTGTTTAAGATTATGCTTGAATACTTCAGGCAAATCAAGATTTTGATAGAAACCTTTTAAAAGATTAGTCACATCTCATTCTTTCCTTTGAACTTGTACTAAAAACTCATAGGTTTATGTTTTGTTCTTGCTTGTGAAGTAAGACTTATTTTTATAAAGTTTAAATCTTGATAGAAACTTGTTGGTTTACTTAACATTATTCTTTCTGCTATCCTCATTGGTTTTCTGCTATTAAGATGTGTTTGAACTACCACACTTAAGATTTAATACAAAATAATTTATTATAAGAGGGATCCATATAGCTTCCCAATCCATTCATCATGATATAATAATTATTGTAATTGTTGTTCAATTTTAGGGAAAGGTAAAGCAAGCAAAAAGGAGAAGGCGGGGCCTACCAGGAAGGAATTGTATGATGTTGTTGACACCATGTTGAAAGAAGTTGATTTCAATACTGTAAGTATCTTTAATTATCTGCTAATCTCCAAAATTCCAGGTTTTTATCTCCTTTGTTAGCTTACTGTTCTATTGTTCATCTCAATTTCACAGGCAACTCTATCAGATATTCTTCGGCAGCTCGGTAAAATACCCTTGATTATTGAACTATTGACTTCCCTTCTAGAGGCTTATTTGTTTGTTTGTTTTTCCAGGTGCCCATTTTGAGGTGGATTTGATATCGAGAAAGGCTGAGGTGAAGGAAATAATTACAGAGGTGATGAATAATATGTCAGACGATGAAGATGAAGGGGAGGAGGAAGGTGGAGATGATGCTAAGGAAGAGAGTAACGCAGAGAGTGATAAAGGTGATGATGAAGACGATAGTGATGCTTAATTATGGTACATTACTTGTGCTAAACTCCCTCAAAATACCATAAACTTGAGCTATTTAATGTTAGACAACCAAAACTGTTGAGTTTTTGGTATATACCTGAGAGGAAGCCCCCAATTACAGGGTCTTTTTAGGTTTGATGCTGTGTTTTTTCTTCTAGACATGAACATTAGTTAGTATTTATCTTGTGTTTGCATTTGGATCTGTCTTGTAACATTAATCTCCCTGGTTTTGTATTTGTTGGAGTAGTTTGTAGTTGCCCAAGTCTTGAATTTGCAGGCTCTCTGTACTGATATTACCTGTGTAACAATCTTCTTTATCTTCAATGGTTTACAAGAGGAGGTTTATTTTTATTATTTTATTTAATATAATGTAGAAAAGAGGTAATATTATTTTTTTATTTGTAATACTAGTAACTTGTAATGTAGTTTATTTTTTGTTTTTAATTTATATATGTAAACTTTGGTTATACTATAGATTTATATTATTGCGTATTTTGTTGAATTTCCATCTGTATAATCTCATATACTGTATTATTATTTTCTAGGCTTGGATTTACTAATTTCATTGTTTGTTTTAATTTGGTGAGAGAAACCATCTTCTATTCATAAATATTTTGAGCAGAATCTATCTTTATTAGAGTTTTTTTTTCATTCGACTACAAATGATACAAGAAAGTTCTCTTTCAACTTCATTTTTAGTAAAAACAATACAAATCTGTTCACGTACATGAATATAATGGATAATATTATAATTTAGGTTTCATTCGCTAGTTTTTCAGAAAGTTAAAATAATCTAATTTTTCTTAGTTTTCCAGCGGAATGATATTAATTAGTTAAAAGAATCTTAATTTATTAGTATGCAAATCCAAGATGAGGATGATTGTGTAACACTCCCGATTCAGATGGAAATATTATCGCCGATGACTTTAGACTCTCATGTACAAAATCACCCAGGCTTATATCATTGAACAAAACATAATACATATATATAAATAATATCAAAGTCTTACATAATAATGCGGAAAATCAGTACAATGTGAAATTGTATACAAATTACATTAGCGGAAAACTTGTAAAAATAACAATTATATATATAACTTGATCAGCATCAGGATCGTCAATCTTGATAACATGAACTTGAAACATTAACTGCCAACTACTTGGATTTCTTCTTACACCAGCCAACCATGCAAGGAAAATAGCGGTCGGTTAGTCTAATGAAAGACTATGCAAATGGGATTTATATGATGCTCTTTGTGGTCGTATCTAGTTAGAACTCATCGGTTCTCGAATGAAAGCCGATAGCCGAGGGAAACTCCGATACTTCCACCGAATTAGGAAAAGATACGTACATATATAGCAAGAGAAGACTCCAAAGAAATTGAGTCTTATGGAAATTATTTATAACAAGAGAAGACTCCAAGGGAATTGAGTCTTATGGGAAATATATATAACAAGAGAAGACTCCAAGGAAATTGAGTCTTATGGGAAATATATATATAACAAGAGAAGACTCCAAGGGATCGAGTCTTATAAGAATTATTATTTATATAATATAAATTTGTGTGAGAACATTTTAGATAGTAACCAACAATGGTTTTATAAAACAACCTCCCATGAATAATTGGGTCAACGACCAACCTCACCGCATACGTGTTGTGCGAATTCAGATTGGAAAGATGACTTACTTAACCAGGAGGCCAGACGATTTTCCAAGTTGTACTAATCGCCCGGAGGGTTATTAATATGTGCATAATAGCACTTATCTTCTTTACTTCTCAAAACGTGCATTCAAGTTGAAGCTTTTAATAGTGTCTCGCAATGAGAACGAAGGGAATAATCCCGATTGTCGGCACTGGCTAAGTGCACCACCACTTATATCAACATATAAGGGTACGGTCATGACCAAAAGATATTAGGGCACATCCTCCTAATACCACGTTATAAAGAAACAACTAGACCTTGCAAGGTACATAGTGTTCCTACGAATACTCGTTCTAACTATACGATATGTCCATAACAATCCACAACAAAGTCCATCTATCACCCTAAGGTAATAATATAATCATATATATACACATATATATATAGTATATCCACTATATGCATACAACCTGTAACTGATCTAGAAGATCATCAATCCTCGACAAGGGGTACTTGTTCTTGATGGTGACTTTGTTCAGCTCTCGATAATCGATGCAAAGTCTAAAAGATCCATCTTTCTTCTTGACGAACAAGACAGGGGCACCCCAAGGAGATGCACTTGGTCTAATATATCCCTTCTCTAGCAACTCTTCAAGCTGCTGCTTCAGTTCTTGCATTTCTATTGGAGCCATTCGGTAAGGTGCCTTCGAGATCGGTGTCGTTCCTGGTTCCAACTCAATAGTAAACTCCACGTCACGGTTGGGGGGTAGACCTGGGATTTCTTCCGGGAATACATCCTCAAATTCACACACAATAGGAATATCGTGAACCAAAACTTCATCCTTTTCGGGCGCATCCAAGTAACACAAATACCCGACACAACCTTGTCGAAGTAGCTTAAACGCTGCCATATCATTAATCAAGTTCCCATTATTGGCGTCATTCCGACCCTTGAACTTGCACACCTGATGGCCCCCAGATGAAACTGTCACTGTCCTTGTACAAAAGTCAATTACCGCCCCATGACGTGTCAGCCAGTCCATCCCGAGAATAATGTCGTATGGAGCCATGGCAATGCAGATCAAATCAGCTTCGAATTCCCGACCTTGGAGGGTCACTGGGAATCTCGACAACTGGCTATATCCTACTAACTGTTCCCCATTTGGAAGATTTACTATGAATGGTTCGCATGTATCATTGCATTTCAAGCCTAACTTATTGACACAACTCTCCGAGATAAAGGAATGTGTAGCACCAGAATCAAATAATATGCATACGGAGGTAGAATTTAGGTATATGGTACCTTGAGCAACTGGAGCATTTGGTTCATCAGCCTGGCGCATCTCATACAATCGTTGGCCTTGGCTACCTGATGTAGTTGGAGCTTTTCCCTTACCCTGAACATTTGACTGGATAGCAGTATTCGCAGTCCTTGCAGGTCCTAGTTGAGGTCGGTTGTTGTAACTAACTGACCCTTGCTGAGACTCAACACTAGCTTGCCTCTTCTTAGGACAATATGTCTGCACATGTCCATCCTTCCCACAAGTAAAACAGGTCCTTCTAGGCTTCATGCAAACAATACTCTTGTGGCCAGGAGCTCCACAATTATAGCATTGAACCGGACCCTTACCCTGTTCAGAGCGTTGAGTTGACATCGACTGAGATGGCTCAGTCCTGGCTTTGCTTGCTTTGGAAAAGTTAGATGGTGGTGCCGGACGTTTGAACCCACTGTAGTGTTGGTTACCAGCACTCTGACGTTGTTGGTTTCTAGCCTTCTTTGCATTCTCCATGGCTAACTCCATTTTGATTGCTGCATCAATGTACTCCTCAAGAGTGGAGCAACCATGGCGCAACATCATAGACTGTAATTCTGAATTCATCCATTCATGGAAGTGCCAGATTTTATCTTCCTCTGTTGATACATCAGAATAGTGCAACAGATGATTAAATTTTTCTGCTAGCTCTTTCACCTTTAGCCCATGGTTCTTAGGGTAGAGAAACTCTTTACGCTTCTCCTCTCTCAAAGCCTTTGAGAAGAAGCGGTTAGTCATCTTAGTCTTGAACATCTCTCAACTCAGATTAGGGTGATCAGCTAATCCAGTGGACTCCCACCATTCACTTGCCACATCCTTCAAAGATAGCGAGGCTATGTGCACCTTCTCAGCTTCTGTGCACACAATGTTTTTGAACAGACGTTCCATGTGCCCAAACCAGTAAGAGACTCTCACACCATCCCCGGTTCCATCATAGGAATCAGGCTTCATAGTGCTTATGGCCTTTAGTGCCCGACTATAGCTCCTTCCAGCTCTGCGCTCACGAGCATGAGGTACAGACTCCTCTGTTTCAGCATCTATGGCAGCAAGTGGTGGAATAGGGGCTGCTGGGGGAACCATATGAGCGGTCAATCCAGCAACTGCTTGAGCCACTATCTGTTTGATTGCTTCGAGGGTGGCAGTATTAAGGTCAACTGGAGTAGCTGGGTTAGTGGGTTGTTCGGCTCGGCCAGTTTGCAGGTTATCCTGCTCTTGGTGCTCGTTAACAGGATGGTTTTGTGAATTGGCTCCCGACTCATGATCCTGATTAGCAGTGCTTTGAAATTGGATCTGAGAAGCATTGCTTGGTCCAATACCTCCACGACGAGAATCATTTCTCTTATTCACCATCTGGATATGGATCAAAGGAATTAGATTGGAATTTCGACACACATCAACTTAGGGGTAATGAAACAGGTATATAAAATCACGCAAATCATTACTCTAGGTAAAATTTGCGATTTATTAATACTTGTATCCTACCAAGACCAGAAAAGAGTTCACAAAATCCGAAGGGAGGCTACTGCTCCTCATGTTGTTCTAGAAGGGATCAGTTTCTACCACGAGATAGGAATAGGTTGAAATATTAAAGATCATAAATCTTTAATTTATGACAACTGGAAGAGAGAGGTAGAGAAGTTCCGCTAGAGTTTGATAGTGTTTCAAAAACATAAGTGGAGAGATAAACACTTTTCTTTTGTTCTAACCGAAATTCTTTTATCAAACTCAAATGAATTATATATATACGATTTAAAATGTGTAAGATATTTTTATTTATAAATGAATAAATAATTATTGTATATAATTTTTATTTTGTTTTTAAACCTTTAAAACAAATACTTTTAAAGATCCATAAATTATTATGAAAAATAGATTTTCAAAACCTTTAGCTCTGATACAAAATCTGTAACACCCCCAATTCAGATGGGAATATTACCGCCGATGACTTTAGACTCTCACGTCCAAAATCACCCAGGCTTATATCATTGAACAAAACATAATACATATATATAAATAATATCAAAGTCTTACATAATAATGTGGAAAATCAGTACAATGTGAAATTGTAATACAAATTACATCAGCGGAAGACTTGTAAAAATAACAATTATATATATAACTTGATCAGCATCAGGATCGTAAACCTTGATAACATGAACTTGAAACATTAACTGCCAACTACTTGGATTTCTTCTTCACACCTCGGGAGCACCACCTGATGTGCCATATCACACCAGCCAACCATGCAAGGAAAATAGCGGTCGGTTAGTCTAATGAAAGACTATGCAAATGGGATTTATATGATGCTCTTTGTGGTCGTATCTAGTTAGAACCCATCGGTTCTCGAATGAAAGCCGATAGCCGAGGGAAACTCCGATACTTCCACCGAATTAGGAAAAGATACGTACATATATAGCAAGAGAAGACTCCAAAGAAATTGAGTCTTATGGGAATTATTTATAACAAGAGAAGACTCCAAGGGAATTGAGTCTTATGAGAAATATATATAACAAGAGAAGACTCCAAGGAAATTGAGTCTTATGGGAAATATATATATAACAAGAGAAGACTCCAAGGGATCGAGTCTTATAAGAATTATTATTTATATAATATAAATTTGTGTGAGAACATTTTAGATAGTAACCAACAATGGTTTTATAAAACAACCTCCCATGAATAATTGGGTCAACGACCAACCTCACCGCATACGTGTTGTGCGAATTCAGATTGGAAAGATGACTTACTTAACCAGGAGGCCAGACGATTTTCCAAGTTGTACTAATCGCCCGGAGGGTTATTAATATGTGCATAATAGCACTTATCTTCTTTACTTCTCAAAACGTACATTCAAGTTGAAGCTTTTAATAGTGTCTCGCAATGAGAACGAAGGGAATAATCCCGATTGTCGGCACTGGCTAAGTGCACCACCACTTATATCAACATATAAGGGTACGGTCATGACCAAAAGATATTAGGGCACATCCTCCTAATACCACGTTATAAAGAAACAACTAGACCTTGCAAGGTACATAGTGTTCCTACGAATACTCGTTCTAACTATACGATATGTCCATAACAATCCACAACAAAGTCCATCTATCACCCTAAGGTAATAATATAATCATATATATACACATATATATATAGTATATCCACTATATGCATACAACCTAAATAAAATTTATTTTAGGTTGTTAAAGTTCCCAACACACAAGAGAATAATATTTTATCCCAACTTAATTTAACAACCGATTCATTGTTAATTAAGGCAAATATGGAATAAAAACAATAAATAAGCAAGAGCGAACCGCCACTTGCCTTAGATCAGAAGATGTTGATTCGGATTGAATGGATATAAGATTCCTAGTTGACGGCTTGATTCCAAAAACCGATTGTAACTCGGCAGAATAGATGTTGTTGCACAGCTGGGTTCGAGCTGCTCGTTCAAGGCTCAAACGGAGACGGAATCGGACATGGTTGATACCGTTGGCTTCGTATTGAAATGAAATATAACTTAGCATCAAGAAAATCAAGAAAAGACGAACTATAGACTCAGTAAACTGGAAAACCGTGAGCACTCACTGTTCACGCCGGAATCCAGAGGCTGGGCTGCGCAATGAACTTCGAGTATCTCGTTCAGGGGTCAAATGGCAACGAAACTGGATGAGGCTGGTGTCGTTGGAACCGTATCGATTCGAACTACAATTTAGACTCAATAATATAAGAAAACTATGGACTAGAAGTTCATAAATACAGAAAAACAGAAGTGTTCGAAAAATCTGAGTGTAAGGATGACTTACAATCTTCGGAGTTGAATCGATATCGTTCGGAAGCGGAATTGGATGATTCAAGAGTCGAACTCCATTAATTTGAGTATGAGGAATTCAAATTTGTGGTCAGAATAAGTAAATAAAGTCTCTAACTAGAGTAGCTGGGAGGATTTCAGATTCGGGTTGTGAGTGAAAGTGAGGAAGAAGCTCCCTATTTATAGAACAATGGTGATGATGAAGGTGTATAATGAAGAGATAAGAATGCATTAACTCTCACATGGAAAAGACAAAGAAGAAGCTGCAATAGTTGATCTATGAGGAGGAGTAGGAGACCTACAAATAGTTGATGGAAATGATGAACATGGTGATTTACCATAACTTTGTCAAATCTGAAAATAAATTACCCTTGTAGGGTGATTTCAATTTTCACTTTAATTATAGGTCTTTTCAAGGTGTTTTTAAAGGTAAGAGATTCCTTGAAAATATAATTAAGGTTTAATTTATACCCGATTAAGTATCAACTTAATTATTAAGGTATAAAAGAGAGGGTTATTACAGATTGTGAGAGAGACAAACAGATTATGATGATGCATGATGGCATTTACGATGAGGGGCAATCTCTTAAACAAAGCAGAAACCACGAGGTTGATAGTAAATTGTCAGCCAAGAGATGTAGAGTTGGGGTGAGGAGTTAGGGAGCAATGAAGTCCAAGTAGTAGGTGTGGGAGATACTCACGCTTGGGAACAACAAAGAAAATCTATTGATGGAAGTGTTGGGGGTTGGGCAACCATCGAACAACTCATGCTTTCTATGCCCGTGCATGAAGGGATCACCCGTCCATTGTCTTCTTAATGGAGACAATGATTTTGAGAGAGGACGAGGAGAAGGTAAAGTTTAATTGTGGGTTTTCTTCAGGTCTTTGTTTAGATAACGTGGGAAGATCGGGAGGTCTCAGGTTATGGTTGTTGAAGCCCAAGTATCTCGTTAAGTCAACACACCTCGACGAGTGGCTCGGTTCCACTCTTTTCTTCCTTAGCTGAGGGTAGAGACGATCCAAGCTTCCTGAACCCGTAGTAAAGCTTGTCGAACGGTCTTTAATGTGTCCTCGTCGATGTACTTGCACAACCAAATCTAGGGGGAAAGGGCTTCCTCTGGATTTGGCTCTCCGACGCTCAAGTCAGTAGCAGCTCAAAGAGGGGTGTAAATTATGGTTATTGCTCGGGTAGGATAAGACAATGAAATTCTTTAGCTCTAAATTTCGGCAGAGCTTTGGTACGGAAGTGAAAAAGTGATCCCTCTTCCGTACCCTGTGCCCTTGTATTTATAGGGAGAATTACATATGGGCCGCAACTTAATGGGCCTTTTCCCTTTTTCTCTTTATTTCGGACCAAAAATCTATTAAAATTAAAACAGATTGCGGGACCTGCCCCAACATCCAGCCCCACAGGGTCCTCGAGTACCTCTTGCTCGAGGGCCATGTGCCTTAGTTGGTCGACGCATGGTCTCGTGAGCCTGTTTTGAGTTCTGATAGATTTGTGCTCGACGAGGGTTTAGTATTACTTACTTGGAACCGGCTTCTTCTGGACCGTTGACCGGACGCTTGGCGAGGTTAGTGGTGAGAACCCTGATAGATTTTTGCTCAACGAGGTTATGATTCGGCCTCTCCTCGTCCAGTTGTGACACACGCGCCCTCATTCACTCTTTTCTGGTATCGCTTCCCTTCTCGCGCCAACTTTCCGAATTTTCTAAAAAGAACCGCTTTTGGGCGGGCTCCTACCACATTTTTGCCACGTGTCACGCTGGGGGTCTGGCGACGCTTCGCCTTCTCCTGACTATAAAAGGAGACCCTTGGCTTCTCCCCTCACTTTTTACCGTCTCTTCCAACTTTCATCTCCTGCGCTCTCTCTTCCTTCCTCATTTTTCTCCGGCGATACTCCGTTCTTCTCCCTCCGGCGTTCGTTGCGATTTCTGGGCTTTCCTCTCCTTCAACAGTGCTCACTTCTCCACTTCTACTTATGGCACAACAGGCACCAGGTTAGCATCTTCCCCTCTTCTCCTTATTTGTTCGTGTGCCATATCTGCTCTCAATCTCGCTCTCGGTGTTTTGCTTGTTTTGACCTTTCTCCCACGCGTTCATATCTTATAATTATGCTTTTCTTGCATAGATGCTGTTTTAAGTTTCATACCTTACTAGTTAAAATCATGGCTGGGTCGACCCAATTTTCTCAAACTCTTGGTCACTTATTAATGGCAGAGGACAAACATTCCTTACCATTAACGTCCCTTTCCTAGAAAACCTTCGAGGTTTTTTCTGTATTAATGGCGGCGTTACTTTTTCCGAAAACGTCTTTTCTAGGAAAAGGCGCCGTTTCTGTCAGGATTCCCCCCGTTTTCCGTCACATCACCATAAATGCGCCCGTTCGGCTCCACAGGCTAGTTTTTACTCTTTTACCCTTTCCCTCCTTCTTTTGTTTCTGGTCTCAGTTCTCGAGGTGCCTCGCGAAGGTTCCACCCTCTCGTCCCTTCCTCCTGGTCGACGAGAGTTAGCTTTTGAAATATATTCTATTTCTCTTCGCGGGGTAACTTAGGCCTCGAGGACTAACTTTCTTTTTGTTGTTGACAGCTCAAAGTACCTCCACGGTCCGAGACTCGGAGGTGAGTTTTCGGGAAACTGGTTCCTTCGAGGAGAACTCGTCGTCAACAGTATCTTACCGTCCGACCTCTTAGGAAGAGGACTGGGAAGAAGCACAATCACTGGACGAGGCTGGTCCTAATACCCAAGAAACTGCTCCCCCGACCTCTTCGACCCGTATTTATGACACCTTCCCACCGGCACTAAAACCCGTGGTGATCGACGATGTGGCCGTGCCTTCCGTTGTCCCAGCTCGCTCCCCTCACGTGATCATTCTTGATGGGCGTATCGCCCCCGTTCCTTGCATCGTCGAGGGCTATAACATCGGGGTCTCGACTTCGACGGTCAAGCCCCGCTTCCTAGTAGACTACACAGCCGAGTTCCCCTTTCCCGCTGGGACGGTCTTGACTCTGCCGGTCAACAAAGGAAAAATGATCGACAACTACGGGCCATATTTTCCCATTAGTCGACATGCTTTACTCGCGGGCTTTTGACTACCACTCGCACCGTTCATTCAGGAACTCCTCGACGAGCTTCATCTCAGCCCGCCGCAGGTTCATCCAAACTTTTGGAGGCACATGACTGCCTTCCAACTCAGGTGTCAGGAGATTGGTTATACCCCCTCCGCCCATCTTTTCCGCGCCTTGTACAAGCCGAACAACTACACATGGGGACTAGTTACCTGTACCTGCATGTACAACCCTGTTCAGTACAAGATGCCTGGTAACGAGACCGGGTGGACTCGCCGATGGATACTGGTCAAACCCCCTTAAGCACATAGGATAAATCACCGGGTCCGTGTGTCCAGGGTTGCCGAGTGGGAGACTATGTACTCGGCCGAGCAGCTTCAGAGGGTTAGGGAGGTTTTCTGTGCGTTCCGTAAACTAAGTCCTAACCGGTATAACGACATAGTGACCAATGACTTCCTTGATCGTCGAGGGTTTAGTTTGATTCCTCCTCTTCGTAGTAGGGGATCTATATATTCATGTTCTATTCTCGCAATTATTATTATGCTGACACATCTCCTAACTTGTTTTCTTGTTAATGCAGAGGAGAGCTTTGTATTTCTGAACCCAGAGGACGATGAGGACCACGTGGTGCCTCCTCATCATCAGCAAACTCACGTGGTCCAGACTCAACCGAATGAACATGAGGCACTCCTCCCTCCGGTCGAGGTTTTGCCAGAGGACGACGTCCCATTGTCCGAGCACCTCAACAAAAAACGGGCGTTGTCTCCCAAAAGTGCCGCCCAGTGCAAGAAACGTCGTGCCGACAAGAAGTCCGCCGGGCCGTCTAGCTCGACGAGGACTCCTCCGAGTCCTCTCCCTCTTTGCGTGATCGAGGCCCCTTCAAGCAAGAGCGCTGGGGGATTCCTCTTGACGTCTGAGCTATCTCGCAAGGTCCTTGACCGGGCTATAGCTATTCCTGCACCGCCTCCTCTGATCCGGAACATGACTGAGGATGACTTGGTTGACGAGACGCAGCTGGCCGCCGGGGTAAGTTGCCTCGAATCTCCTAGCTCCTGTCACTATAAACATTCCTTAGCTCCGCTAAGTGTTTTGCTTCCTCGCAGGCCATACACCTTCTAATGGCGTCCCTTTTGAAGAACTCCACCCGATCCTAGAAGGCTTCATCTGAGCTCGCGCATAACTACGCGGAGCTGGAGAAAACCGTCAAGGAGCTGAAAGCGTTGGTGGCCAGAAACCAGGAGGAGGCGGCCAAGGAGGCGGCCACCTTGCGAGCTTCTCTAGAAGACACATCTAAGCGCCTTGAAGAAAAAGTTCTCGAGCTAGCCGTCGAGGTTGAGGCAAAAGACAGGGCGCTCGAGAAGGTGAAGGAAGGGGAGGCTAATTTGGAGAAGGTCCTGAGGGAGCAGGGGGAGCTACTTGACCGAGCTCGTAAAAGGCCGTCGAGCGCTACGCTTCTAATCATCGGGAGGGTGCTTGCCAACGCTTCCTTGCGCAATATCAGACGAACGTCTTCTGCGAAGTGGCAAAGCGCCAGGCGGACGAGCAGGGCTTTCCCAACTTTGTGGTGGACCCCAGGAAGATGTATGGCCTTCCTCTGATTCCTCCCGAGTACGCCCCATCCCCCCTTGGAACCTATCTAATGGACGACGAAGAGACTCTCGAGGTGTGGAACGTCACCACAATCCCTCCAATGAGCTCGGTCGTCCCAGGCCGTGAGAACAATGCTCCCCAAGATGCGCGGGCGTTCGTACAAGTTTTTCGGGCGGTGAAGGCCTCGGCGAAGACTTCGAATGACCATCCTAACCCCCACCTCCTCAACAGTGAGGTGTGGGTGCCTATGTACATGCTTTCACCTGTTTTGTAATTGTTGAACTTTACTCATTGTCCAAGTAACCTGCAAACTCTTACCCTATGAATTTTTGATGCATTGCTACCCTTGATGCTTACTTTCTTTACTTTCTCGTTCTACACCTAGTATTCCCTTCCGCAACCCGGCCTACTACCCCCTGCCTTTTCGATCATACATTGTATGCGAGTAAAGGTATTGCCCGAGTTTGCGGGTGTTTAATAAGTAGACAAATGATCGCAAACAAAGCTGAACGTTCTATTGAATGAAAAATAGTGAGATAACATGAAAAGTTTCCACATGAGAACGTGGTAAGTGTAAATCGACATAAAAACATGTTCGTAAGACAAGTACTATAAAATAAAGTGTGTTGTAGTATCACATCTTTGGGCTTCATTATTTCTATAAATATGTGCGTTAGCCCTGCAACCCTTTGATATTGCTGTCGAGTCCCTTGCGTTTATGAAAAATGCTTGTTCCTCGTAAGCATCTATGACCGGTTCAGGGTCGTCGTGCCCCTGAGACACAGCCGTACATCGTATCTAATTATCTCTCGTAAGTAATCTTGACTGGTTCGGGGTTGTCGTGCCCCTGAGACGCAGCCGTACATCGTATCTAATCATCCCTCGTAATTAATCTTGACTGGTTCAGGGTCGTCGTGCCCCTGAGACGCAACCGTACATCGTATCTAGTCATCCCTCGTAATCTTGACTGGTTCGGGGTCGTCGTGCCCCTGAGACACAGCCGTACATCGTATCTAATCATCCCTGCAAGGCAGAGGGTAAAAGTGTATTAATGCCTCGTCGAGTCATGATCGGGGAAACTCATCGAGTCATGACCGGAAATGGCAACTAGAATGAGAGATATACCTCGTAAGTAATCTTGACTGGTTCGGGGTCGTCGTGCCCCTGAGACGCAGCCGTATAACGTATCTAATCATCCCTGCAAGGCAGAGGGTAAAAATGTATTAATGCCTCGTCGATTCATGATCGGGGAAACTCATCGAGTCATGACCGGAAATGGCAACTAGAATGAGGGATATAGCTCGTAAGTAATCTTGACTGGTTCGAGGTCGTCGTGCCCCTGAGACGCAGCCGTATAACGTATCTAATCATCCCTGCAAGGCAGAGGGTAAAAATGTATTAATGCCTCGTCGATTCATGATCGGGGAAACTCATCGAGTCATGACCGGAAATGGCAACTAGAATGAGGGATATAGCTCGTAAGTAATCTGACTGGTTCGGGGTCATCGTGCCCCTGAGACGCAGCCGTATAACGTATCTAATCATCCCTGCAAGGCAGAGGGTAAAAATGTATTAATGCCTCGTCGAGTCATGATCGGGGAAACTCATCGAGTCATGACCGGAAATGGCAACTAGAATGAGGGATATACCTCGTAAGTAATCTTGACTGGTTCGGGGTCGTCGTGCCCCTGAGACGCAGCCGTATAACGTATCTAATCATCCCTGCAAGGCAGAGGGTAAAAATGTATTAATGCCTCATCGAGTCATGATCGGGGAAACTCATCGAGTCATGACCGGAAATGACAACTAGAATGAGGGATATACCTCGTAAGTAACTTTGACCTCTCTCCCTGGTCATCGAGCCCCAGGGACACAGCCAAGTAAATGTTAGTTATCATTGCTCTTATATGGTCAAGTGAGTGTGGCTTTCTTACTGGTACCGTGTTACTTGGTAAGGCCTCGACAAGCCTTAGCCTACGGCCTCGCCTATTATGCGTGACAAAAGTTATTTTATGTTAAGCATGCGTAAGGCGGACAGAGTACATGTGTCTACCCGAAAAAACAGAATATTAAATAGGTGTTAATGGGATGTGTGTGTACCTTCTTGGCGAGGCGCTCATTTTCTTAAGGATAATATTTGCGGAGCCGCATCACGTTCCATGAATTGGCGATGCGGTTGCCGGCACTATCCTTGAGCTTGTAGGCACCTGGTGCTACTTCGGCCTCGACGATATATGGTCCTTCCCAATTGGGGTCGAGCTTACCCCCTTCTGTCTTTCGCATTACCAAGTCTCCCTTCACGAACCCTCGAGGCTTCACCTTCTTGTTATAGTACTTGGCTACGACGGCCTTATGGTTAGCCGCACGAATGGTTGCTAACTCACGCGTCTCCTCTTGCAGCTGCAACTCAATTGCCATTTTCTCTGCGTTCTCTCCCTCATCGTATTGGGTGACCCTATCCGTTGGGAAAAGATGCTCGACGGGGACCACTGCCTCGACACCATAAGCGAGAGCGGAAGGTGTCTCCCCGTGGCCTTCTTGACCGTCGTTCGATTTGCCCAAAGTACAAGGGGTAGCTGCTCCGCCCACAGTCCTTGGGCGCCATCTAGCCGTTTCTTCAAATCTGAACAATGGACTTGTTTGCTGCCTCGACATGCCCATTGCAATGAGGATGAGCCACCGAGGCAAATTTCAATCTGATACCAAGATCCTTGCACCACTCGACGAGCTTCGGCGTATTGAACTGCGGCCCTCTGTCTGTCACAATATCTTGTGGTAATCCATACCGACAGATGATGTTTTGCCACAAGAATTTTTGTACGGCTTGGACTGTCGTACGAGCTAAGGGTATCGCCTCGATCCACTTCGTGAAGTAATCGATTGCGACAATGATGAACTCCAGCTGCCCAGGTGCTTTTGGTGTAAACGGGCCTAGTAAGTCTAAACCCCACATGGAGAAAGGGCAAGGACCCGAAATTACCTGCATCTCGACCCCCGTTTGATGACATGCCGGAGCATGAGCCTGGCAAGCTTTGCATGACCGGGCAATGGCCATAGCATCCTCGCGCATAGATAGCTAGAAGTGTCCATGGCGTAGTGCCTTGAACACCAGGATCGCCAACCAGCATGTTTTCCACAGAGCCCCGCATGCAGCTCGACCAACATCTGATAGCCCTCTTCTCTCGACAAGCATCTCAGCTCCCGTGTCATTATCCCTCGTTTGTACAATTCGCCCCGGCAAGCGAAGAAGCGCGAAGCCTTGGTCTGAAGGCGCTTCTTCTCTCGCGGATCTTCTGGAACGTTAGTTTGAGCTAGATACTCAAGTATAGGAGTTCTCCAGTCCTCAACAACAGGCTGATCTATTGGCCATCAACTCGAACTGCTCGGAGATAGATTTAACTGAGGCTGTATTATACCATATGGGCCGAAACTTACCCACTTGACGCGCATCGATTAACTTAGCCCTTGATGCAAGTTTGGCTAACCCATTGGCTAGCTCGTTCTCGTCACGGGGGATCGCGGTAATGAGGAAATGTTTGAACATCCCACGCAAACGCGCCACACGCGCCTGATACTGTGGTAGGGTGCTGGTTCGCGCCTCATACACACCTTGTACTTGTTGAACGACCACCTCGGAGTCAAAAAAACATTCTATCTCCTCTATATGCTCTTCCAATGCGATCTCAAGGCCGATGATCAGCGCCTCGTACTCTGCCTCGTTGTTTGTTGCTTCAAAATCTAGTGTAACTGCATGCTCGTACAGGTCCTCCTCGGGCGAGAACAGATCTACGCCTGCTCCGCACCCATCATTGTTCACCGCGCCATCTACAAATAGCCTCCACGGGCTCGGCGATAAGCAAGAGGACTCTTCGTTGCATCGGAAGCTCGTTTCTATGATGAAGTCGGCTAGTGCTTGGGCCTTGATCGTTGGTCGAGGTTGATACTCAATGTCGAACTCGGAGAGCTCGACGACCCACTTGGTCATGCGTCTGGACAGAGTTGGTCGATGGAGTACGGCTCGAAGCGGGAGGTCTGTGAGGACTTGTATGGTGTGGGCGTGGAAATACGGCCTCAGCCGTCGCGCCGCTATGATAAGTGTGTAGACCGTTTTCTCGACTGGCGAATAGCGTCCCTCCGTGGGTGATAGAGCTTTACTAACAAAATAAATAGGTTTCTGGTGCTCGCGAACAAGGACTGCACTGTCCGTCCTCGAGCTAGCTGCGAGATATACTTGTAACGCTTCTCCGGGAACTAGCGACGAGAGAGTGGGTAGTTTAGACAGGTGCTCCTTTAGACTTGAGAAATCCGCCTCGCACTCCTCCGTCCATGAAAAACTCTTTGGTTTCCTCAGGATATCGAAAAAGGGCAGGTTACGCTTGGCGAGCTTTGCGCAAAACCTTCCTAGATAATTTACCGAGCCCATAAATCTCTGCACCTCGTGCGCCGTACGCGGTGGTTTCATATCGAGCACTGCTTGGATCTTCGAGGGGTTCACCTGGATCCCTCTTGAGCTGATTTGGAACCCTAGGAACTGCCCCTTGGTCACCCCGAACACACATTTCTCATGATTGAGACTCATCCCATACCGTCATAGCGTGCTGAACACTTCTTGGAGGTCCCTCGGGTGGTCCTCTTGGCGCTTACTCTTGACCACAATGTCCTCCACGTAAGCCTCGACGGTCTTGCCGAGCTGTTCCCTGAATACCTTGTCGACGAGCCTCTGAAAGGTCGCCCCCACATTCTTGAGGCCGAAAGGCATTACCCTATAGCAGAAGGTCCCTCTGTCGGTTATAAATGTCGTATGCCCAGCATCGGCAGGGTTCATCACAACTTGATTATACCCTGGATAAGCGTCGAGGAAGCTCAGCGCCTCGTGCCCCGCGGTAGAATCGACGAGCTGATCAATTGATGGGAGGGGGTAACTGTCCTTCGGGCATGCCTTGTTTAGATCGGTGAAATCGACGCACATGCGCCACTTGCCAGTACCCTTTTTGGGGACCATCAGCACATTGACCAGCCAGGTGGGATACTGGATGGCTTGTACGAAGCCTGCTTTGAGCAGCTTGGCCAGCTCGGCCGCTGCCGCTTCATTCTTGGGGCTTGCTTGCTTTCGTTTTTTGCCGTCGAGGAGTAGCTTGGGGGTCGATGGCTAGGGAATGAGTCATAATCTCCGGAGGTATACCCTTTAGATCTCGAGGAGACCAGGCAAAGACATCTCTCGAGGCTCCGAGCATCAGCCTTATCTCTGCCATTACTTCTGCGCGAAGGCCCTGGCCCACGTATAAGCTCTTCCCGGCCTCGTCGAATGGCGATATGCATTGCCTGCCCTTCTCGACGCTCTGCGAGAGGTCCTCGCCCCTTGAGCCCGTTCTGCTCTCTTCTCGAGGGTCGAGATCCGCTTCCTCCTCGATTCTTAATGACCCGGACAAGCACAGAT
>NW_027366826.1:0-65492 GCF_046119375.1 Phyllobates terribilis | reverse complement strand
CTTCCATAATCAAGTAGAGGGTTAATACAACTTCTATTTTATTTGAGAGTTTTCGTTTTTCTTTCGCATTTATTTCAATAATTAAAATAATGGTATGTTGAGAAATATGCTTACAAAAACTCAACTTTATAAGGATTATGATATGACATGATGTATAGATTCATGGTGATGGGCTCTCTTATAGGACTGTATGTGTGTGTTCATTTATTTGTTTATAGAGCAATGGAGGTGATGCTTTGACTTGTGCAAAGAAGGGTCGGAACATAGAAATAGCAAAGGTTCAATGCGGTTTCAGAATAAGAAAGGATTTTTATTTAATAGTAATAAAGGATAAGAAGTGAATTATGTGGACTCTTGAAATTCAAAGGGACGCGAAGCTTAATTTACTTAATTTGACTATTTATCTTTCCTAATTGAGTATAAGGCTAATGCAATTTTCATTTTATATGAGAGATTTTAGTTTTTTTTTTCACACTTATTTTCAAAAAGATGATTAAAGAAAATAAGGGCAACTAGGAAAATTTAAACAAAACCCAAGTTGAGTTTGAGGGCATACTTCTCAAATCGATTTAGATCTAAGAAGAAAATCGAGTTTCTGATGTAGAGGATCCCGTATGTGGGCAACTACAGAGCATACTTCTCAAATTGATTTAGATCTAAGAAGAAAATTGAGTTTCTGATGTAGAGGATCCCGTATGTGGGCAACTACAGAGCATACTTCTCAAAAGAGAGGAAGAGAGAGGAGGAGAGATGAAGAGAGGAAGAGAGGAAGATATTCTTGCACAATGGAGAATGTCTCTATTTATAGGCTAAGGAGGAAGGATTGAGCTAACCAAATTGGGTTGAATAAATTGGACCAAGTAATAAGAATTCTAGATGTTAATGATACCAAACAATAAGGAGGGTATTAATGATGCCAATGCTATATTCAAAGGTAAGGGAAATTAAAAATGAGTGAAAATGGGTCTTCAATGGAGGAGTAATGAAAATGCAAATTTACATTTAAGATTTCAAAGTCCCCCTAATCTTTATATGTATTAAGATATATTAGAAAATTAGATAGATTATATCTTTATGATAAACAACTTATATTTATGTGAAATTACTTCAAGTATTCACAAATAATTTTATTACATAAAAATAAAATGAAATGACATTGACCATTAATACTTAATGTATTTCTTCTAATTTATTTTAGATAATATACGTGCTCTTCTAACTTTTAATTTGTTCAGTTTTTATAAAGGTAATTCAAATGAAAATTAGAAGATTTATGAAAGAGCATTTATTAGAAACACATAATATATCAATAGTTTCATTTTACATTTTAGATATTATTATATATATTTACTTCTAATTTTTAACTTTTACACTTTTATAAGGTGATATATGAGAAATACATAATTTATAAAATGATATTTACCATACCACTTAATGTGATTAATAGAGTCATTTACTTTTCAGTCTTTGTCTCACTCTATATTAGAATTTGGATTAAGATAAGATTGACTCCAACTACTTCATACTATTATTTTGCAGAAGTAAGATAACTATTTGGAAATTAATACCTAGTTTTTGTTTGTCTTCACTTGCCAAAATAAGATATATATGGTGTGACATATGCAAATATAGATCTAATAATTTTGTATTATATGTTCTCGTAAATTTACTTATAAATCCCATCATAGTGCAAACAAGAAATTACATGTCATATATACTACTTGAGTCAGGTGGACAACGCAATGTGTTTAGGCGGACATAATTCATCATAGTATTTTTCATGCATACTTATTTTCTGTAACATTTGCAGCCAAATCAATAAAATCTCAATATAAATTAAGGAAATCATCGTATCGATAAGCATGTAGTTTATCAAATCAGATAATTTTTTTTTATTAAACCCTCAAAACACCTTATAATTAAATTTTTCCTACATCAGTAATGTAGTCGGTGACGTATGAGCTTCAAGACGAGTTTCATCCTAGAAGCAGTAGATTTAATAAGAATTCTAATTTCTACACAAAATATATTATAGATTTACCGGATTTTCTTAAAATAGTGTTGTATGAGTGTTTTCAACCTTCTTGATGGATGAAGACATGATGACCTTCTTGATTTTATATTATAGATGTCTATTGTGCTATGGATTGTGGATTATTTTCTTTATGCATGAGGGAAAATATGTCTATTTATATGCACTATTTACATAACTATTAACTCATTTTTTGAAGGTGAAATGGTAAAACATCTAGTCATCAAGATTCATTTATGGGAGAAGGAGGTAAGAATATTAAGGGGTTGTATGGAATGATATCTAGCAACTAATATGTTTTGATCGTATATTTGAAAGCATTGGAATTCGAATGGTTTGAGAAGTAAATTGTTTTTAACTTTAGCTCAAAAGAAGAAGACGAATTCCTCCTACTAAATATTGAAATATGTTTCTAGTTTTATTTATTTTTATTTATTTGAGTTATTTGGTTTTCATTTTGTAAGTTAACGCATTAAAAGAAGGAAAAAGCTTAGTACATTAGAAAGAATTAAAATTAGATTTATAATTATTAGAAAGAATTATAATTAGATTTAAAATTAGAAAAAATAAGAATTAGAATTAGGATTCATTTGCATTTTTTTTCAAAAATAATGGTGCCTTAATCTAAAGGAGAGGATATAAATGGAAAATAAAGGTTAAGATGTTTTTTTTGAAGGACATACCAATAATATATAAGTTGACTTGAAGCCATTTAATGGACCTTCAACTCAACTTTTATAGTATATTAGATTAGATTATATGATATATGATTATGGAGAGTAAGGAACATGAGTGAATAAACAGGCTAATCAATTTGTAAAGAGTGTTTTTTCACGTATTTCTCATGTAAATTCTAGTGAAATAGTTAAACTGTAAAAATATAGATATACATAATATCAGAATTTGAATATGTGTTTGTATACCTCATCGGTTATTGGATGGTACTCGGGTAAATATTCCTCTGAACATAGTAGAATAAATGAATGAATTGAGAAAGTGAACCTAGCTAATATTTTGGAAGATGTCTTCAACTATCAATGATAATTAACAAATGCACTGTGCACAAAACATACCACCAATGACAGTCATACAAGACGACGAAGCAAACAAAACAAATTCTTTGAGCCCATGTCATTAGTCCTCCCTTGGATTGAAACGTAACAAAAGTCGTTATTTATAGGGGTGTGAATACAACCATAGGGCATGTGGAAATCACATAATGCAAAACTTCTGCATCACATTCATGTTAATTAAAGGCATTATTCATAACTCCCGTATCAACGCCTTTTCGTTTCATCCATCAATTGAATGGTTTGAACGTTACAAGTTATTATTTAACCCAAAAGAATAGACCGAGAAACTTTTGCATTGCATTCATGTCTATTTAAGGCATCAATTGTAACCCCCGCATATAAACGTCTCTTCGTTTCGAATATCAATTCAATGGCTAGAATGTAGTATAATTTACTATCGTGATCAGCTTGCGTAGAATTTAATGACAAATAAATATTTAAAGGTAATATGAGATTAAATATAATATGAGATTAATGGTGCCATCAATCTTAGAAAATTAAAGGTAATATGAGATTAAAATAAGGGGCATAAACGGTAATGTTAGAATGTATCATTCTTATTATAAGGGGTGGATTAAGAATTTGAAAGTTGAATTGGAGATAATAAATGGATCCCCAACTCAACTTTTATATTATACTAGTGATGGCATGCCCGTGCTACACACGGGCTATTGTGTCTTTCTTTTTTTTAAGGAAAATTACTTTTATTAAAGAGTTGTGTGCTTCGCACGGGCTTGTATTTGGGTTGTTGGATCTTTGTATAGGTGAAAACGTATAATTGAAGCTGCATTCTCCTTAGAAATTAATAGAATAATTTGTTGTTTTAACATACAATGTGCATTGTCGGTCAAGCACATACTTGCAATTGAAGCTTTTTTTTTATTACGTAACTTGTGGGACCATGTGTGATACTCCATGGATTATTGTACATTACATTGCTTTTTATTAGGTATGTAACCTTTCGTTGTTATTATTTGAGCCTATTTTTAAAGTTTTAAATTCCATTGCATCCACTATATTAACTAACATCGTAAAATGACAAAAAACTATATACACATATTAAGAATTGAAGGTAATAGAAAAGATGAAAGAAAACATGCATAAGAATAAAAATTTATAGGAATAAATTGATATTAAGTTTGACTTCGCTTTGATATTGATCATCTTTTCCCAATCATAAAACCACTCAATTTTTTTATTCGTATGTATATATTCATGGTGATGGCCGCTCTTATGGGACTGCATGTGTGCATTCATTTCTGTATTCATAGAGTGATAGAGGTTATGCTTTGACTTCTGTAAAGAAGGGTCGGAATATAAAAAGAGAAAAGGTTTAAAGCGGTTTTAAGAATGAGAATATTTAATTGTACTAAAGGATATGAAATGAATTACGTGGAGTCTTGGAATTCAAAGAGACATGAAGTTAAATTTAATTAATTTGACTAATTATCTTCCATAATCAAGTAGAGGGTTAATACAACTTCTATTTTATTTGAGAGTTTTTCGTTTTTCTTTCGCATTTATTTCAAAACTGATCAGTAATGAAAATAAGAGTATGTGGAGAAATATGCTTTTAAAAACTCAACTTTATAAGGATTATGATATGATATGATGTATAGATTCATGGTGATGGACTCTCTAATAGGACTGTATGTGTGTGTTCATTTATTTATTTATAGATCAATTTAGGTGATGCTTTGACTTGTGCAAAGAAGGGTCGGAACATAGAAAGAGCAAAGGTTCAATGCGGTTTCAGAATAAGAAAGGACTTTTATTTAATAGTAATAAATGATAAGAAGTGAATTATGTCGACTCTTGGAATTCAAAGGGACGCGAAGCTTAATTTACTTAATTTGACTATTTATCTTTCCTAATTGAGTAGAAGGGTAATGCAATTTTCATTTTATGTGAGAGATTTTAGTTTTTCTTTCACACTTATTTCCAAAAGATGATTAAAGGAAAAAGGGCAACTTGGAAAATTTAAACAAAACTCAAGTTGAGTTTGAGGGCATACTTGTCAAATCGATTGAGATTTAAGAAGAAAATCGAGTTTCTGATGTAGAGGATTCCGTATGTGGGCAACTACAGAGCATACTTCTCAAATCGATTTAGATCTAAGAAGAAAATCAAGTTTCTGATGTAAAGGATCCCGTATGTGGGCAACTACAGAGCATACTTCTCAAAAGAGAGGAAGAGAGAGGAAGAGAGGAAGATAGGAAGATATTCTTGCCAATGGAGAATGTCTCTATTTATAGGATAAGGAGGAGGGATTGGGCTATTGGGCTAACCAAATTGGGCCGAACAAATTGGACCGAGTAATAGGAATTCTAGATGTTAATGATACCAAACAATAAGGAGGGTATTAATGATGTCAAACAATGCCAATTTTATAGTATATTAAGATTAAGATTAGATAAGAAATTTGAATTATAAAATACACTTGGGGTATGTCTTCAGACAATGAAGTCATGAATAAAAGAACACATCCCATTATAATTCGTGTAGTTATACCAACAAATCCAGTTTTTGCTCCACCTTCATTATTCATAGCTGATCTAGAGAAAGAGCCTAAAAGGTACAATAATATAAGCATATTACATTCCAAAATGATCATTTGAAATAAATTAGAAGTCTTAGTTGGATGAAAAATCCAAATATCACCTGTAGCTGGGTAGGAAGAGAAGTCTTAGTTGGGTGTAAAAAAATTGTCGTTCTACTATCTAGAAGTGTACACAAGCAAAAAATTGATGCATGACACCCGCAAGTTAAAACTCATTAGTAATTTAATATTTCATCAATGGTTGAAAATTCAATAGTCCCTAGATAGGATCATTCCATCTGCTAAACATAATTTGAAGTCAATTCTGATACATGAGAGGGCCCAAGATTTATTACACTAGATGAGGGAAAATAATGACGATAATCCATATCTTCAACTTATAGTCATGTATCTTTATTATATTCTCCTTCTACAGGGAAGAAAATCTTCATAACAACAGCTTTGAAGTCAATTCTGGAGATTGGTAAAAATAATTTGAGAACCAAATTCTGAGGCCAGGAGTCTCTCCACATGTTTAGCACACATTTAGTCTCTGTATTTTGAGCAAAAACATGAATAGAATTCGAAGAGGACCAATCAAATTCAGCATAATTATCCTCTTTTCATAAGCTCAATTTCATAAATCAGAGTTAGGTCTGTTCATTACTCCTACAATCCATTTGAATCATCAAATTGACCATTTCACATGACAAATTTCAAACCCTAATCCCCAAACCCACTAATTTGTAATCTGTAAACTTTTTAGCATACTTTTTCTCGGATCATTATCAACATGCATAACACTGATTACAAGAGACAACATAAATTGTTAGAAGTGTGTAGAAGGGAATAACTGAGGGAGAGGAGCAACATGAGGAAGGAGAAGTGGAGAAAGATCTTAGGCGAGAGACCTCACCAATCCATCGCTGACGAAACTACTCCGATTCAATGGTTGACGCTCCTTAAGCTTCTTCTTCTCCTTCATCTTGTTGAACCGATTCATACTAATTGAGGCACCTATTTGTTAATAGCCATGGATTGGGGCGGTCAGGTGCAGGTCTTGGGTGAGGGTCGCGTTGGTCCGGTGTAGGTCACGCTCGACAATGAACCCTAGGTGGCGTCGACAAAGAACCCTAGGGAAGACAAAGTGGAAGATGGAGAGCGAGGAGGAATATTTTGCCATGGAGGAACATGGAAGGGTTAGTTTTGTCTTACAACTTCAACTTTATCTCTAATTGCAAAAATGCCACCGCTCTTTTAAAAACAAGTGAATGTGTGCGTTTCTTTTCTTTTAATTTGTCTTTTCTTAATCAAATTTCGTGAATCGTCAATCGTCCTGACCTGACCGTCCAAATAACAAGTCACCTACTCATCTTAACCATCCTACTCACATGAACCTCCCTCTAGAATATTGAGCCAAATAGGAAAAAGAGTTTATGATTCGTCATTTTAAGACTAGTTAATAAAAGGAATTGGAAAGCGCTTCTGGATAATTGGGACGCGTTTCTTCCCTTTTTATCCGGTTCGTATGATTCGCCAATTTTAATGAATTGGAACGCGAATCAGTGTGAATTGGCGAGCAGACGAATCACGTTGAGGTACTTACGTTCAATAACATGATTCGATGTAGGGTTAAGCGAATCATGCTACCTTGAGTAGGACTAATTAATTGTATAAATTGAATTACAAGATTTTTAATATTTTAATTTTAGTTAGCTATAATTATGGATTATTGTGACACTAAATACATATTTATCCCGACCCGTGCCCGGCTAAATTAATACAATATGATAAACTCTCAAAACTAAAAAGATCAAAGAACACTAATAGTCAACAATTAAGCAAGTTCATAAAACCTAAACGCCTTCAAATTCCTAATCACCATTAAATCTCTTAATTATAACTTTTGATTGACTCGTCTTCCAACTGCTTCATCTCCACCTCTCTATATAAACCTAACAGACGCAGTAGTCTTCAATCCCCATCTCTTGAAATACACATTACACAGTTTCACACCATCATCAATCATGTATGGCTTAAATAACTGCTCTCCGAGCTCTATCCCCGGCCATCACAATGCTCCTCCTAACCACAAATGGTGCCTCCCGACCTGCATTTACAAAGCTTGAAAACAAAGACGATGGCGGACAACCTGAGTGTTGGGCTGCTGTTTCTAACATAAGATCATGATCAAACAAGATCACTGGTTTCCTCCTTAATGGCCAAGAGGATTTAGACAAGCCATGCTGTGTTGCCATTGGCACCACTGCTAAGCTCTGCTGGCCTGCGCTTGTTGGTGCTCTTGGTTCTTTCCATGAGGCCATTAGTTTCCTTCAAGACTATTGTGAGAAGATGGATTTTACTGCTAACAATGTTTCTACTAAGGATTCACCCTGATCTTTATATGTAGTTCATCTCATGAATGAGTAGTTGTGATTGAATAAAAATGAGTCTTTGGCTTATAAGTTTATTGAATTTGATCATGTTGTTCATTCTAGTCTTATACGAATAGTCAATTACAACAAATTCAACACTACTCATTTCAGCTTACAAATATATATATTCAACCAAACGAGCATTTACCTAAGAGACTGAAAACATGTTTTCTAAAAGCTGAACAATTGTCATTCTTGAATTTAAAGACATAAATGTGGATGTAATGTTGCTACTAATGCTTCTCCCCGATCTCCCTTATCGAAGTTGATCATGTTGATTATCATTCTTTTACCCTTTTTTTGTCAAGAACGAAGGTCGATATCATTGTGAAAATATATTATAATTTAAGAGAAAACTGCCTCAGAAGAGGTTACAATATCAGTAAAAAAGAGTTCTAGAAAGAAACTAGGACATGTAACAAATGCGAAATCATGAAGATCACAACTAAGAGCATGATTAGCAATAAGACATGTAGCAGTGTTCGCCGACTCGACATGTGGATATTGTTGAATCTGGCAAGTGAAGTTGCTGGTAGCTAGAAGACGTGAACAGTCCTGAATCAACAAGAAATTCGGATGTGAGTGAGGACAATCAGTATTGAGCAGTTGATGAGCAATCACATAGTTGGTTTGAGATCTAAGCTTGCAAATGTTATCAGTCCGGATTTTGATCGATGTTTTTTTTGCCGATGCTATCGAGGGTGTCATGACGCTACTAGGTAGCGAGTCCACTAATCCCCCAACTAAGACAACTAACTCAGCACTCCTTAATATGTTAAATCAGGAAACAATGCAATCTACACAGATCATGAGTTTCGAACGGTGGAATATTGCACAGTGTACTGCAGTGCAGACCACCATTTCAATTCAATTGCAAGCAGCAAGAGAACCCTTTTAGAAAGCACCCAAACTAAATAAATTAAAAAGATTTCAATCCAATTAGATAGTCCTGATTATTCAACCCTAATTAAATTACAACAAAACTAAAAACTAAAAACCCCAACTGAAATTGGTATTTTGGAAAAAATAAAAGCAATAAATATTTAATTGGAAGGATTCAAAGTATAGAGGATGATGTATGTATAGGCGGCGGAAGATCAAAGTGATTGCTGGATGTGAACGCAACTTATTGGTCATTTACTCATTTAGTATTCTTTCCTTCCCCATGTTACATTTACTCATTTAGTGCATTTTTTGTAGATCTTGTTACACTTACACAATGTTTAATAAAATAATTTTTTACATATTTTACTACTTATTAAAAGATTATTTTTTATAATTTCCTCTGGTTTATAGAAGTATTCATTCTCCTATAGGTGCATATACGAATTTAGTTAATTTATATAAAAAAACTAATATTTTGGTCAATAAAAATATATAAAAAATTATTATAAATCTAATTACATTTTTATCTATATTTTGAATATATTTAGTACAATTTATTTTTTTATTTAATATAATTGTGTATATTAGCTAAAGTTTAGCAATTAGACTAAAAAAAGCGAGTTCATTTTTTTGGTAAAGTTTAATATTATCTTTGATCATTAATTCTGTAGATTTAATAAGGTTCAATTTTTGTCGGCCGAAATTAATTATGTATATATTCAATTTTTGTGATAGAGTTCATTTTTTCCCGGTAATTATGTATAGAAAACATGAACTCTAAATTATTTTATTGAACTACTTTAAGCTTCCTTAATATTGGAGGATCACATTAATAAATTAAATTTTAATATTATTTTACCTCACACTAAATACGTAGGTAAATGAAAAATGAAACTAATTTAAATTTCCGAAAAGCTCTATCAAACGAAGCCTAAATCCTTTTAAAAAGTTTAAATAATTTAACGGATGAGTTTTACTTTTATGATGATTTGTGGGGTACTTTTTATATTACGAATTATTTGTTTATTTTTATGTAAGAGTCGGGCGGGTTCAGGTTCAAAAATGGATTCGGGTTGAACGAGTTGATAAGTTTTTGGGTAGATCAGGTTCAAGTCATGTCTGGTTGACCCAAAGGGTTAAGAATGTTATTTTTAATAATTTTGTACCTTTTTATAGGAATAAAATAAAATTTAAATATTTTAAAAAAAAATTAATGCTATTATGTTATTTAACTTATTATGTACAATTTTTTGTACTAAATTATTTTTTTGGATCGATCGGGTTGAGTATCTTTTCTAGTCAGGTTCTTAGCAGTCGGGTTCGGATCGATACAACAAGTCGGCTTGACTTTTTCCATTAATATTGTTACATAAAATATGGTTCATTAGAATATATATTCTCCAAAATATAATCTCTAATTATTATTTTTTATTTATATTTAATATAACATGATAAAAATAAACTTATATTAAATATACTCAAAATGGATGTCTGTAGATAGATAAAAATATAATTAACATTATACTAATTTTTCTTTATTTGTTTACTGGCTGAAATGATAAATAAAACTATCTTTAAAAAATCAAATGATTTCATTACATGCATCAATTAATCGATGACACGTGGAATATGCTTTAAGTTATTCATAAATGCTTTGACAATAATATTCTAGAATCTAATGATTATTTTTTTCACTTTTTATAATATCTTCGCCACTTAACAAGTTGTGTAAAAAATAAATTTTTACACCTTGTATAAATATAGACTTCTCATGCTTTATGGCCCAAAGCAACCCTTCTTCATTATCTTACTAGAGGTTGTTGCCCGTGCTACACACGAGCTAATCAATTGATTTTCAACTACTATGGTACTAGTTAGTTTTGAAGTTTGAATATGAAAATCACTTTAACTTATCTTCCATTACCATACTCCTAATAAAATTACGCAATATACTTGGGGTCATAAAAGTATTAAACTTAAAGAGTATCTTTATTATCTCATGAATGTTGAATATCATATTATGATTTAAAATGTTGTAATTTAGTATAAGATGATGATCTCTTATGCAAATAATTTACTCTAAATATAAAAGTAGAACTATGTGATTGAACTTCAGTTTGCTATTTCAATGTTCTTAGTAGATTGCTATCTTGAGATTGAGACCTTCCCTAATGAGATTCATCTATCAAATATGATATTTGTTTTTTTTAGGTTTTGATTTTTCATTGAATAGATCCATTATCAAGTCATTTGTCGTTTCTTTTTATATCTTAACCACTAATTCTTTCCCATAGCTATTCACAAGATCTCCAACTTGAAACCACGTGGACAACCAATAGACTCCTATAGTCACTATTTCTTCTTTATGACAAATTTTTATTTAATATTGTAAGCGAAGTTAAATCCAATTTCCAATCCCAAATTTGCAGCCAAAATAGAATGTACACCAATATTCAAAACACCGCATAAGCAAGCTAAACAGTACTTACTTCAAGTTAAAACCTCACTTGCATCAATGGAACACACACATCAAATTAGTTATTCATCTAAGAGATAATTCATACCTAGAAAATAGACGAAATTTTCCTTCTCTTTGTCATTTAAGGGTTGATTTGTTCCACCAACATCCTCTGTTTATCTTCCCAAGTATAAAATTTTGTGAGAGCATTCATGTTTTAAATGTAAACAATTTTTAAGAACAAAAAAATGACTACAAATAGACTAACTCTTTTATTTTTATAAAACAAATCTGATTACCCTTAGGTGTTGGCGGGTAACCCGATGCTATATTTCCATTGGTTTTGGAAACTCCATGATTTTGTCACCAGTTGTTGCTTGACTGCCTCCTAGACACAGACTGCAAACATATAAATGATTAGTAAAAAATAGAGATGCGAAAATGGAGGTAATGGAAGGTGATGAATAAACGAATAAAGACGGAGAGGTGAAAAGGGATGGGATTAGGATTTTATTAATGACAGAAACCAGGAAGACATGGTACCAGTTGATATTAATACTGTAACATGTGGAATTTCTAACTCCCAGTTAGAAGAATTAACTAATACCACTCTCAAACTGTTGTTTCTTGGATACAATGGTGGAGTTCTGACCATCGACTACTTGATTCTGCTTGTAAGGTCCATATCGATTTGGTTGATGTGAAATTAGGCTTTGAATGTGATAATCCAATTTCATATAGCGTGACAGATTGGTATATATTATGTTTTCTATAAGAGGGTAATCATATTTGGGCATATTCTATTTGTTGGGTTCACGGTAAATGACACAAAGTAGATGTCCACTACTCTATTTAGTTCTTTCTTTTGTACATAAATGATTATTATTGTTTTTTTCCAAGTGATGTATTCATTAATGGTATCATTTAATGTTTGGTTTCAATAGAGAATCTCTTTAAATATAATGAATATCAATTGATAAGGAATTTATTGTTTTTAAGAAATGTCAAATTCATTTTAGATTCGGATTAAGATTATTGCTCTAGTTTTAATGAATTTATCTCTGTTATTGGTTACTGGGATGTCCAGTATAAAACCATCCCTTTGAAAGCCTTTAGAGACAATTCAGTTGATTTAAAATTTATCTCCTGGCTAGGCCAATTTTCCCACACACTTGGGCATTCCTTGAATAAACAAAGTCTTGGAAGAGTTGATTCTCGTAATTAGTCTACCTAATCAACAGATTGATCTATTTATCCCACTTGTTTACTCTTCCGGCTACGTCAACGCATCAAAGATGTTTATCAATGCGATGATTTGGATCAAATCGAGCGGCGACTCCACAAATGATGGATCAATGCGATGTTTATCAATGCGATGATAAACATCGATGATTTGGAACCAAACAGTTGGCTGGACGCTTCACTCAATAGATGTCAATTTTCATGGGAGAGCGGGGAAACCGGAGAAGCAATCAAAGTTATCAACATTGTGAAGCGTCGAGAAAAGGACCGACGAAGAAGATTCACTACCACCTGACAACATAGAGCTCAGCTCAGGTTGAAAGAGAAGAACATCTGCGGTGAGAGTTTTGTTGGAATAGACTAAATTCGGTTAGGACTAGTTTGTTAGTTGGTTAACTTGTTCCCTAAGTTTGTAACCGAATGTCTTTATAAGGCTTGTAATCTTCTTCAATTCTCTTTAATGAAGAATTTTACATCTCTCTCAATCAATTCTTCTCAATTCTAACATGGTATCAAGAGCCAAGAATCGATTCTGATTTTTTCGTTCGATTCTCTTCTCCTCTGTTCTATTCTTCTTCAATGGTGACTGGAATCATTGATCACAATGATCCTCTCTACATTCATCCTTCGGACACCAATGGTGTTCCCATCGTCACCAATTTTTTTGATGGAAATAACTTCATCTCTTGGCGTCGATCTGTCACTGTTGCACTCAGTGTGAAGAACAAGTACGGTTTCGTTGATGGTTCTTTACCAAAATCCGTGTACACAGGCAACGCAACTCACCTCGCTCTTTGGGATAGATGCAACAATCTGGTGATTTCCTGGTTGTTGAATGTTCTTGACAAATCCATCTCTGAGAGTGTCCTTTTCGCGACGAGCACAGAAGAGATTTGGAAGCAACTGAATTCTCGCTTTGGTCGCGTCAATGGAGCACAGAAGTTTTCTATTCAGAAAGAGATCGCGTCACTTCAACAAGGTGCTGCGTCCATTTCTTCCTATTTCACCAAGATCAAGTCACTCTGGGATGAGTATGACTCTTTGCGTGTCATTCCACCCAGTTCTTGTGGGAACGAGCAAGCAAATCTCAAATCTGATGATGAGATTCGTCTTTATCAATTCCTCATGGGACTCAACGATTCTTACATGGCTGTTCGTGGTAATTTGCTTCTCAAATCACCAATTCCTGACATTGATCAAGCTTACTCCCTCTTGTTGCAAGAGGAGCAACAACGAGAAATCAAGTCAATACTTGTTACTAATGATGATTCAAGTTCGTTTAGCGCCAAGAGTTCACCTCAAATTGGAACTTCCAGCAACTACAAAGGCAAGAATCCTAAAATTTGCACTTTCTGTAAACGTCCTGGTCACCTAGTTGATTCTTGCTACAAGATTATTGGTTTTTCAAAGGATTTCAAGAAGACATATGGTGCTTCGTTCTCTTCTTTGGTCAATTCCACACAATCTGATGTTTCTGGTTTGTCTTTGGAAGAGTTAACTCAGCTTCGATCTCTCCTTCAAGCTACTCCATCAGCCAGCGCATTTGGTAACACAGTTTCTCATTCTTTCTCCTTTACTGTGTCAAATAACTCTATTGATGTTACTTGGATCATTGACAGTGGTGCTTCTGACCATATGTGCAATTCGCTTGATGCATTCATAGATCATCGTCCTCTCTCTATCCTATTCGTATTCAATTCCCCAATGGTTCTTCTGTGCAAGTTGGAAGGATTGGAAGTGTTCGAGTCCATGATGATCTTATTCTCAATGATGTAGTCTATGTTCCATCATTCAGATTTAATCTTTTGTCCATATTTTAGTTGGTTAAACAAATGCGATGTGCTGCATTCTTTACTGAGTCTGGATGTTTCTTGCAGGCGCCAACTCTCTCCAACCAAATAACGCTTGGTAACTCTGATAATGGACTATACCTGTTGCACAATCATCTTAATCAGCCTACTGGGTCTACCAAGCATCATTCAGTTTCTCTGTCTGCTTCTACTAAGTACTCCTTGCTACACAAAAGATTAGGTCATTTATCTCTACCTAAGATACATTTGATGTGTAAAGATGTACCTCTTGCTACCCCTACTGAGCCATGTATTGTTTGTGCTAAATCTAAACAGCATAGACTTCCTTTTACCAGTAGTTCCATTTCTTCTTCTTCTATATTCGAATTACTGCATATAGACACATGGGGACCCTTTAATACTACTACTCATGATGGTTATAGGTATTTTCTTACAATTGTAGATGATTTTTCCAGAATTACTTGGATCCACCTATTACCTAATAAAGCCAATGCTTTCTATGCTTTACAATCTTTTATATCCATGGTTGACACACAATTTCAGGCTGTTGTTAAAGTGATAAGGTCTGACAATGCATTGGAGTTAGGAGGCAGTTCTTATGCTTCTTCTTATTATTCTTCTAAGGGGATTATTCATCAAACTTCTTGCTCTTACTCCCCTCAACAGAACGGTGTTGTAGAAAGGAAGCACAAACATCTGTTGGAAGTTGCAAGAGCTTTGCTATTTGAATCTAATGTTCCTATTGTTTACTGGGGTGATGCTATTCTCACTGCTGCATTTCTTATCAACAGATACCCTTCTTCAGTCTTACAGAACAAATCTCCTTATGAAATAGTATTTGGTCATCCTCCTCTTCTGGATTCCTTGAGGACTTTTGGATGCTTAGCTCACGCTTCTACACTCAAACCAGGGAGAGATACATTCATGCCTAGAGCTTCTAGATGCATTTTTCTTGGGTATCCTTCTACCAAGAAGGCTTACAAACTTCTTAATATTGACACACGGCAAATTTTCTACTCAAGGGATGTTGTGTTCTATGAAAATATCATGCCCTTTCATCTACTTGTTTCTTCTCACACACCCTTGTTTCCTCCCAGTTTACAGCATCATTATGAAGATTTTTCTCCAGCCCGTGTGCCTTCTCCTGGCAATACATCCTCATGTCCCTGAGGTCCCTTTGAGAAGAACTTCATGGGTCATTACTAAACCTACTTATCTCCAGGATTATGAATGCTCCAGTAATGCTTGCAACATTTTATTAGTTCAGAAGCCTTCTTCCATCCTTTTTGAGGAGCTCAGTCCTTCTAGTCAACATTATGTAGCTCAGGTTACTTCCATGATCGAGCCTACATCCTATGAAGTTGCTCAGTCTTGCCCTGAATGGAGGTCTGCAATGGATACTGAACTAGCCGCTTTGGATGCTAACCACACTTGGGATGTGGTTGATCTTCCTCCCGGTAAGAAAACCATTAGCTCGAAAGACACAAGGCAAGACTTGTAATTCGTGGTTGCACTCAGAAAGAAGGTATAGAATTCAATGAAACTTTCTCACCAGTTGTTAAGATGACCACTTTAAGGAGTCTAATTTCCATAGCTGTCAAACACAAATGGCCTTTAACACAACTAGATGTTAACAATGCCTTTTTACATGGTGATCTTCATGAAGAAGTTTACATGAAGATCCCACTTGGCATAGAAGCTCCTAAAGGCAAGGCTTGCAAATTAATCAAGTCCCTCTATGGTTTGCGTCAGGCATCTAGGCAGTGGCACTCTAAACTATCTGATTCACTTATATCTCAAGGCTATGTTCAATCTGCTAATGATCACTCTTTGTTTCATAAGAAGAACAAGGAAATGATCACTTTCCTAGCTGTTTATTTCGATGACATATTATTGACAGGAAGTGATCCTCAAGAGTTACTCCATGTCAAGACTTTTCTTGATGACCAGTTCAAGATCAAAGATTTGGGTTTGCTCAACTATTTCCTTGGAATTGAATTTCTACACAGCTCAAAGGGAATCATCATGACTCAGAGAAAGTTTATCCAAGAAATTCTGAATGATTTCGACACTTCTAATGCTCCTATCACTTCAAGCCCTTTAGATCCTGCTGTCAAGTTGTCTAATACAGGTTCAGATTTTCTTCCAAATCCAACTCCCTATCGCAGATTGGTGGGCAAACTTAATTTTGTGACAAATTCTAGGCCTGACATATGTTTTGCAGTTCAACATCTGTCTCAATTTATGCATAGCACAACTTTACTGCATTTCAATTCAGCCCTGCACACTCTTTGCTATCTCAAAGGAACATTGAATCATGGACTTGTTCTCAACAATTCTCCTCTTGTTGAGCTTCAGGCGTATTGTGACTCGGATTGGGCCTTTTGTGTTTGCACATGTCGCTCTGTTAGCGGTTGTGTTGTGCTTCTGGGTGGCTCACCTATCTCATGGAAGTCAAAGAAACAAACCACCATTTCATTGTCTTCAGCCGAGGCAGAGTATCGGTCTCTGAGACGCTTAACTGCAGAATTAGCTTGGTTAACTCGGTTACTTCATGAGCTTGATGTCCCTTCTGTTCATCCAGTTCCGATTCATTGTGATAGCCAAGCAGCCATACATATTGCAAGGAACCCGGTTTTCCACGAGAGAACGAAACACATAGAGATAGACTGCCACTATGTTCGTTCCCAATTGTCTCAAGGCTTAGTCACCTTGTCTCATGTTCCTACACGTTCACAGTTAGCCGATGTTTTCACTAAGCTTTGTTTGGACCATCTCATTTCTCATTCCTTAGCAAATTAGGGTTGTCTATTACACCCTCCAATTTGAGGGGGGATGTTGGAATAGACTAAATTCGGTTAGGACTAGTTTGTTAGTTGGTTAACTTGTTCCCTAAGTTTGTAACCGAATGCCTTTATAAGGCTTGTAATCTTCTTCAATTCTCTTTAATGAAGAATTTTACTTCTCTCTCAATCAATTCTTCTCAATTCTAACAAGTTTGTTGGCGGGTACCGAGATTCCCGAGTTTCATGGTAGTATGAACCCCATTCAGTTTCTTGATTGGCTTGCTTCGGTTGAAGAGATATGGGAGTTCATGTTGGAAACTGATTTTTTCTCAAATTCCGCCCCGCCGGATGAAGGGAGTGTTGTCCTCGTCTCCATGACCACTTGAATAGAGTATTCATACGCACAAATAGAGTTCCGGGTGAATGAAAATGCTAGTCTAAAGTAGGTACTCGGATTGCATGAAAGGCACAAATGTGGGGTATAAACCATCCCACATCGTATTTGAGGAGAAGAAAAGTCCACTATATAATAGCCAATTCAACCATGAATAATTAAATGGGTTGAGTATGGAGAGGACACTTCACCACACACGCGCGCGATCCGATCCGGGTCGCGGGGCTATGGGCTCTTGGGTATGTGCCTTCAGCCCACAAAAGCGTAGCTTACTTTTTGCCACGCACCATATCAGTCTGAGAGTCGTGGCATAAGACTTGGTCTCTTGTCGGTTACTCCAATAGACAAGCCCAGTCAGCACGATCTCACCCTCCTCCTCATTTTTCTCGCACGGTTGAATTGATCACCTGTTTAAGTACCCGACGTCATTCACAATTCTCCTATATGCTTACATACTCGAAAACGCTCTAAATACAAGATTCATCCCTTCCGAAATTCCCCTGAGAGTATACACATAACTAGTTCGCCATATTCCATTCTTGAGTGTGGGAGTCGGAATTGCGCTGCAATTGTATCCTAGGATTCAAATCGCCAGTAACCGTCTCATAAATGGGGCATATTATGAATTAAGGATAGAGATTTTTCTCGTATCTGCAATCTCTACATCGTTCTTCATTCAATTTGGTAACTTTCTGTTCTTTAATCACCTCATTATTTACAGAGTCAATGTGCATGCTACTACAGTTCTAACATTTTTAATTTAGAAGTTTACATTAAATTATTGTAAATGTGTGCATTAATCTATTTGTTCAAGTGTGTAGAACAGGTCATCGAATAGAAGGATCAAAACGTAATTTTCGATTTTCAAATTTGACATCGATTCAAAATTTCTAACAAAAAATAGAATTTTGGAAATATTTCCATACTTTTAAAAAAAAGATACAAATTCTAAAAAACCCGAAAAACAAATTTTGATTTTTTTTTTCGAATCACAAATTGTTTACAACAAATTTTCGGAAATTTGCTACAATTTATCTGTTTTCGAAAAATTCAGAATCTTTCCCGAAACAAATTTCTTATGTTCGGAAACAGAATTAAGGTTTTTTTTTCCGGACATTCAAGAAACATATTTTCTAAAAATAGATTCATAAATTTCGGATTTTAAAGATCTCGAAAACAGTTAGGAATATTTACGATTTTTTTAAAAAAGTTCAGCGGATGCCGAGGCAAACAGAGGTGACAACATGACTTATAGCCAAGAGTTCATGGATCTATATGCCGAGGCAAACAAATCCGGTTGACAAAGTTGTGGATTACTTTGACTTAGATCCGGTGGATGTTAAATGTGAGATGATTGTGTGCCATAACTTCCCAACCTGATGAAGTATGAGTTCAAAGTGAGAATGTGGAGTCCAATTGGTAGGGCGGTAGGGTTTTTGGTATATTTAATATTGATGGCCCTATTCTTGACAAATAGCAACAAGGCATCACCCTTAGATATGTGGAGTATGTCAATACTCTTGAAAAGGTTGTCAAAATAGCTTGGAAATGGGCATCCTATGCCACTTATATAGGGCTTTAGGCAAGTCTACACGAACTAAGTGTCGACATGTACCAATGTGCTACACTCTTCTACGAGTAATCTTTGTTGAATAAAGTATTTAATTTTGCATATGCATATGACTATATTTTAATTGTTCGAGTGCTTTTAATATGCATGCATGGATATACCACTACTTTTCACAATTTAGGCTTCTTCAACCACCCGCTTAGAGGTCGGACGCTCCAAAGCCTCATGCATATAGATGGAACCACCTAGAGAGGCCGTCAGTAATAGGATATTACCGGTCATCCCTCGACCGAATGACTGTCAACGATGTAAGAACATTCCTAACCTATAATGTATATAGATTAAAATTATTACTCCATTGATTACATGTAATCTTAAATTATTTCTACATTTTTCTAAAAAAGGATACAATTAGGGATTTTTAGAATAAATCACCAGTTATATGTCGGAATTTGTATTAAACCACCCGTTATAGTTCACTTTTCCATAAACTACCCATATATTTGTTTCTCATTACCAAACGCCATTTATTTATATTTTTCATCCAATTTTCTTTTAAAATCACTAAAAAGAATACTTTACACCTTATTTTTTAGCGAAAAATACCGAAGTTACTAGGTTCACTAGTTGATTTTTGTTTAATAACACTGATTTATATATAATTTAGTAATAAAAAAGAAAATTTAAACAAAAATAAAATAAAACCTAGATTTTAACAGCCACTGAACTACGTCTTCCCCTTCTTACTCATTTTAGAATTTTACCCTTATCAGAATTTTGGTCTTCTTCTTCCCCATTTCCAACTGAACTATGTCTTCCCCTTCTTATTCATTCTCCACATCCTACTGTCCAAATGATTTTTTTTGTTTTCCCAGATCTGAAACAACAAAACCCTAATTAAATTGAGGAATTTGTGGCTAGAAAGAGAGATGGAATTGGGTATATATTGAATCTAAAATCTAATTACCTTGCTAATGGACGCTTAGAAGAGGAGAATAGAGGATGAAAGAGGGCCTAACCAACAGGAGACGGAAAGGAGGTGATGAAGCCCAAGATCTCGTCGAGAGGTTGAAGTTTCACTGTTTGCTTTCCTGTACTGAGGGCAAAGCTGGTTGAATAGACCAAGAGTCCTGGGTGCTCGTTGATCAACTTGATCCGTCCTCATGAGGGTACCTACACGACCAAATCCAGGGGAATGGGGGGCTTCCTCTAGATTTGGCTCTCCAACGCTCAAGTCAGTCGAGACTTAAAAGAGGGGATAAATAGTATCTTATGTTTGTGGGAGAATAAGACAAAATAGCGCTTTGTAGCTCTGTATTTTGGCAGAGTTTCAGTACGCTAAAATGAGATGCCCTCCGTACTTCGGATTCTCTAGTATTTATATGAGAGAGTTCTTTGGCCCTTTCTCTCTTTTACAACAACAAAGCCCACCAGGATTAAAATAAGGTCACATAATCTACCCCAATATCTAGCCCCACAGGTCCCTCGAGCGATCGAGACTCGAGGGTCATGTGCCTTCGTTGGTCGAGGTGAGATCTCGTAGTCTTGTGAGGAATCCTGGTGGCATTGTTCGACGAAGAGTTTAGTTTGACTTACCTGTGGTGTCGTTTCTGGGGCTCTTCTTGGCTCCATAAGCTATTTCCGAACATTTGCTCGCTCCTCGAAGTCCTCGGCCTCCAATGGTACACTAAGACATGGTATTCCCATTCATCCTTTTGAAGAATTCGTCTCCTCGTGCCACCTTTTGAATTTATTTAAAAGTAACTGCTTTTAAGCGGACGTTCTCAATCAGCTTGCCACGTGTCATGCTAAGGGAATCCAATGCTTTGCCTTTCCCTTCCCTATAAAAGGAAACATTCCTTCACCTTTTCACTTTTTACCGCTTTCCACTTTCCTCTCATTTGCTCTCTTTCTTCCCATATTACTCAATTATTTTCCGGCGACGTTTCCACCCCCTTCTTTCGGTGTTTGTGGTTTCTTCCCCGAATCCGGTCATCTTCTCCGGCATGTCTTCTCCGACTTATACATGGATATCGACGGTGAGTCTTTTCTCTCTCTCTCTCTCTCTCTCTCTCGCTTGAATACCTCTGTTTGCTTGAATATCTCTGTTTGCTTGAATATCTCTATTTGCTTGAATACCTCTGTTAGCGTATTTGTTTGTGATTTGTTTCTTTCTTCTCTCTGTTAGGGCGTTCCGACCCCTTTGTTTGTTTGTATAAAATGGGGGAATACGGGCTGGGCGGTTATCGTTGCCGGAAATGTACGCCGACGACATATGATTTTTGCCCACCTGTCTTCCCAAGGTCATTAATGGAGGGGACAAACATTCTCCGCCATTAAAGCCCTTTCCTTATATTCTTTCTCGGTTTTAATGGTGCGGGTTTTGAAACATTATTTGGGAAAACTTGTCGTTCCTGTCAGACCTCCCTCGTCATCCATCCAATCATTCATAAATGATGTTGTGCGGCTTTGGATGTATGCTTTTACCCTTTTTCTCTTTTATTATTTCTCTTTTTCTTTTCCTTACTTTTCTTTCCGGTTTTCGGGGTGCCTTGCGAAGGTTCCACCTGCTCGTCCTCTTCTTATCGACGAGGGATAGTAATGAGATTTGCTCTATTTCTTTTCGCGAGGCGGTTTATACCTCGGAAACTGACTTTTCATCTTTTGTCACAGCGTGCAGTACTTCTACAGTCCGAGACTCGGAGGTTAGCATCCGAGAGTCGAGCTCCTTAGAAGAGAGCTCCACATCGTTGCTATTTCGTCCCGTGATATCAGGGTACGGTAACCCAGGGGATCGATCGATCGACGAGTCGGGCCCGAGCACTCAGACTGTCACTTCTCATCCCACGACGGTTATTTATGACACCTTCCCGCTGTCCTCGAAAAGGACACAGCCCGAGGACGTCGCGGTCCCAGTGGTGGTGCTAGCTCGAGCCCCTCCGGTGATAATCCTCGACAGGAGGATCGCCCCCGTCCCATGCAGGCTTCTGGAGTTCAATATGAAGGTCACGACGTTACCGTCAAAACCAACCACCTGCCGGATTACGCAGCCGAATTTCCTTTTCATGCGGGGTCAGTTCTTACTCTTCCGATTACCAATGGGTGGATGCTCAATGATTATGGGTCGTACTTTCCCATTAGTTGACACGCACTTCGAGCTGGCTTTCGTCTATCGATTTCTTAGTTCATAAGAGATATTCCCAACGAGCTAAGCCTAAGCCCTAGCCAAATTCACCCTAACTTCTGGACGCATACGATGGCGTTTCAACTAAGGTGCCAAGGCATTGGATACACGCCCTCTACCCACCTTTTCCGAGCATTGTACAAACCTTACACCTATTCATGGGGCCTCATTACTTGCTCCTACCAATATATACCCCAATACAAGATGCCCGACAATGAGACGGGATGGCCTCGCCGATGGATCTTGGTGAAACCTCCCAAGGAACACCCGTGAACCATAGCATCCGCGTATCTGTATGCCGTGAGTGGACTACTTTGTATAGTAGCGAGCAACTAGAGAAGACTAGGAACGATTTTTGTTCGTTCCAAAAATCGAGCTCGGACGTTTATAATGATATCGTAACTATTGACTTCCTCGCTTGACAAGTGCTTAGCTTGATTCCTCCTCCTTGACGTAGGGGTTTCTCCATAGAAGCTTGCCTTATATTTGTTTACATGTATTGTGTTATATCTAACTTGTTCCTTGTATGGTGCAGACTCGGCCTACACATTTCTGTGCATAGAGGAGGACGAGGACAACACGGTGCCTCCCCACCAAGATCCACCCAACGTGGTAGTGACGCTTTCGAGCTCCTAAGATTCACCACTTGCACTGCCGTCTTCGTTGAGGATTTTGTCCGTCCATCCGATCAACTGAAATGTAAGAAAGGATCCTCTTCAAAGAATTCCTCGCAGCCCAGCAAGAAAAGGCATACAACAAAAGAGGTAGTCGCGCTGGTGGTCTCAGCGGTGGCCCTTCCAGCAAAAGCTCATGTGGCTTCCTGCTGACGCCCGAGCTCGCGCGCCAAACGAAGGCTCGAGCAATACCTGTGCCGTACCCTCCGCCAACGATCATGAAGATGACGAACGATGACTCGGTGGAGGAGGCTTAGTTGTTGGCTGGGGTAAGTCGTTGTGGGTAGTTAGCTTGGGTTGTTGTCCTCATTTGATTCTCACCTTTGGTTTATTCTTTTCTTCTTAGGCTGTCCATCTATGCATGGCATCTATGACAAAGATTGGGAACCGCACTCGAAGGGCTACGGTTGATCTAGCCAGGAGCTATGATGAGTTGAGCAACAAGGTGAACGAGTTGAGGGCCAAGGTTAGCAAGCTTCAGGAGGACGCAAAAAATGAGAAGAAATCGCTACAAGATTCTCTCGACGAGAGGGACATGCGCATCAAAGAGCAGACTATCGAGATGAACTTGGGGCTTGAGAAACTGCTGAAGGAGCAGTCCGAGCATCAAGCTTTGGCCGCGGAGAAGGAGGCCCTCGCTACCGAGCTTCAAGCGTTGAATGATGGTCATGAGTCAATTATTATGCAGGCTCGTCAGGAGGTGGTCGATGTGAGGGCTCGCACTAGCGGTTATTCTCGCAGTATCAAGTGAGTGCCTTCTGCGAAGTGGCGAAGCTCCAGGCAGCCAAGCAGGGGTTTCCTAACTTCACAATTGATGGCAAGAAGATGTATGACTATCCTTTGATTCCCTCCGAGTATGTTCCTTCTCCTATCGGCGCTTACGTTGATGACGACAATAAAATACTCGAGGCATGGTCTGTGACAACTGTTCCTAAGGCGAGCGCGGTCACTCTCGTTCGAGAGCGTGAGGTGCCGAGTGGTCCTGCTGCTTTTACGAGGGTGAAACGGGACATGAAAGCTGCGAAGAAGACTGCCTTTGCCTATACTCTTCCTCCTCCTTCGTCGAACGCGTCTTGATATCTTGTCTGTTTCTAAACAATGCTAACGTTTTTGTGACCTCGAGGGGTCTGTAATATAACACTTACAATCGTTCTCTTGTTTTGAACTACTTAAATGCTTGGATTGTGTTCTATCTTAGTTCTTTCTTGAGTTGTTTTAGCTGCTTTATTACTTACTCTCTTCTGCAACCCATTCTTACTACCCCCTGCCCTTTTTACCATATGCCTTAGGCGTACGTGAGAAAAGATATAATACAGGGTTGCGGGCTCTAATGTTTGACGATATAGATTATGTAAAATGTACTACTGAAATTTCATTTCCAATGCCGAAAAACATTTTGTCGTACATGCATACTGCCATAGTTGAGTAACTACCATAAAAAAGGAGATATCTAAATAATCACGATTCATTCATTATGCTACATATGAGTCTGTAGGTTTCTTGCTTGAGCTATATGTGATGTATCGTCGCGCGTTCATGCGCATTGTTCCGTGTTGATCATTTCTGCAGACCTTCTAGTCTTATTTTGGAATTTATGGGGTTTGTATCTTGCCATACGTGATGGAGAAAGTGTCCTTGTGACATTGTATTTCAAAGTTATTGCCATTCGTAAGATATGCTCGCTTATTGCTATAACACGTGTTTTGACATACCTTAGCTTAGGTCGTAGCCCAGCCTCTAGGGGTTGTACCGTGTAGTGTATAATTCTAGTTCGACCTGCGGAATAAACGAAACATGGTGTTTATGATCGTCGAATCGTGTTATGTGTCATGATATTGAGAAGGTTGTTACCTTGTGTTTTGCTCGTGACTGGCTCGAGGCTCTCTGCCCTGAGGATGTAATCCAAGCTATCGCGGTTGCTCGTGAGTGGCTCGCGACTCTCTGTCTCCGAGGATGCAGTCCAAGCTGATGTTGTTGCTCGTGACTGGCTCGAGGCCCCATGCCCCAAGGACGCAGTCCAAGCTAGTATCGTTGCTCGTGACTAGCTCGCGACTCTCTGCCCTCAAGGACGCTGTCCAAGCTGGGTTATGGTTGCTCGTGTCTGGCTCGAGGCCTTGTGCCCCAAGGACGCAGTCCAAGATGGTTTGCTATATTTGTGACGGGCTCGATGCGTGTAGCGCTCGATGTCACCTCCTATGCTGGATTTATTGCTCGTGACTGGCTCGAGGCCTTGTGCCCCAAGGACGCAGTCCAAGCTTAGTGGGTTTCTATTGTGAAAAAAGTAACTATGTGTTAGGGTTTTTGAGTGTTTACGTGGTAATGCATGTACGTTATTTTAATATTCGTAACTCATTCGGTCGATTGAGTATGACTCACTCACTTGTACCGATTCGTCGTGAAGGCCTCAACAAGCCTTAACGCGTTGCCTCGCCTATCATACACGATTTGTGTTATTGTTGTTTTTGATAATTAGAAGATGTATGCTGTGAGTTTTATGCATGCGTGAAATGTTATGGAGGTTTTGATGAGAATTTACATACCTTAAGCGAGGCATGTGAGTGCTATGGGTAGTACTTATGGAGCCTCATCATATTCCACGAGTTTGCGATGCGGTTCCCAGCACAATCTTTGAGCCTGTATGCCCCCGGAGCTCTCTCGGCCTTGACGATGTAAGGCCCTCCATAGTTTGGGTCCATCTTACCCCCTTTTGTCTTTCGCATTACCAAGTCTCCTTTTACAAAGCCTCGGGGCTTGATTTTCTTGTTGTAATACTTCACCACAACGGCCTTATGATTTGTTGCCGTTATGGTTGCCAATTCTCGGGCCTCTTCTTGAAGCTGTAACTCTTGCTTCATCTTCTCGTTTTTCTCATCCTCGTCGTATTGTATGATTCTATCTGTTGGGATCAGGTGCTTGACCGGTACCACGACCTCGACACCATAAGCGAGGGCGAGTGGTGCTTTTCCCGTGTCCTTCTTCACTGTTGTTCTGTTATTAGCCCACAAAATGAGAGGTAGCTTCTCGGCCCACATGCATCGTGCACCATTGAGCCTCTTCTTCAGGTCCATTACAATGCTTTTATTTGCGACCTTGAATTGTCCATTGCAATGAGGGTGCACCACAGATGCAAATTTCAGTCTGATTCCGAGGTCTTTACACCACTTGACGAGATTGGGTGTGTTAAACTGGGGGCCTCTCTCTGTTACTATGTCTTGTGACAGTCCATACCGGCATATGATATTTTTCCATAGGATTTTTGCACTGCTTGGACGTTTGTGCGAGCGAGTGGTATAGCCTCGATCCACTTGGTGAAGTAGTCAATGGCCACAATGATGAATTCGAGCTATCTTGGTGCCTTGAGTGAAAATAGGCCCAATAAGTCTAACCCCCACATGGCGAATGGACACGGTCCTACCATGATCTGCATTTCTACCCCTTGTTGGTGGCAAGCTGGTGCATGAGCTTGGCAAGCCTTGCATGATCGTGCAAAGCTCATGGCATCTTCGCGCATGGACAACAAAAAATGGCCATGCCTTAGTGATTTGAATACCAGTGACCGCCAGCCAGCGTGCGTTCCGCATAACCATGTGTGTAGCTCAAAGAGCATTTTCTGACCCTCTTCTCGTGACAAGCATCTCAATTCTTGTGTCATGATCCCCTTTTTGTACAGTTCGCCTCGACACGCAAAAACCTCGCGGCCTTGGCTTGTAACCATTTGTGTTCTCGAGGATCTTCTGGGAGCTTCTCCTGGGAAAGATACTGCAGTATAAGGGTTTGTCAATCGTCCACCGGGATATCGATGTTCATCATTTCTAACTGGTCTGAGATTGATTTTGTGGTGGCGGTGTTGTACTAGATGGGTCTTGCTTTTCCTTCTTGCTTTGCATCGATTAGCTTGGCTCAAGAGTCGTGTTTAGCAAGCCCATACTCCTGCTCGTTCTTATGTCGTGGTATAGCGATGATGAGGAAGTGCCTGGACATATTGCACAGTCGTGCTACGCGGGCCTGGTAATGAGGTAATGTACCTGTTCTTGTCTCGTAGACCCCCTGTACTTGCTGAAGAACCACTTCTGAATCACAGAAGCATTCGATCTCCTCTACTTGATCTTCGAGTGCTATTTTGAGCCCGATAATCAGTTCTTCATATTCTGCCTCGTTGTTGGTAGCCTCGAAGTTGAGTGTTACCGCATTCTCGTATATATCATCTTCGGGCGAGAATAGTGCTATCCCCGCACCGCATCCTTTGTTGTTTGCTGCACCATCTACATATAGCTTCCATGGTTTGGTTGTCAAGCATGATGACCCTTCCGGCTCTCGAAAACTAGTCTCGACGATGAAGTCGGCCAACGCATGCACTTTTATGGATGGGCGAGGTTGGTACTCGACGTCAAACTCTGAGAGCTCGATAACCCACTTGGTCATCCTCCCAGATAGTGTGGGCCGATGAAGGAATGCCCAAAGGGGGAGGTCGGTTAGGACTTGTATCATATGAGCGTCGAAGTATGGCCACAGTCGTCGTGCCGCCATGAACAGGGTGTACACTGTCTTCTCGACTGATGAATATCGGCCTTTCGTCGGTGATAGCGCCTTGCTAAAAAAGTATATTGGTTTATTCTGCTTGCGTACCAGGACCGCGCTAGCTGTTCTCGAGTTAGATGTGAGGTATAGTTGCAAGACTTTTCCCTGGATGGGCGATGATAGGGTGGGTAAGTTGGTCAGATGCTCTTTAAGGCTGCTGAACGCTTCCTCGCACCCGGGTGTCCAAGAAAACTCCTTGGGTTTCTTGAGGATCTCGAAGAAAGGCAAATTGCGCTCGACGAGCTTTGCACAAAACCTGCCCAAGTAGTTGACCGAGCCCATGAATCTCTGTAATTCATGTGTTGTTCGTGGCGGCCTCATGTCCAGAACTGCTTGGACTTTGGAGGGGTTGACCTGGATGCCTCGAGAACTGATTTGGAAACCCAAAAACTTCCCCTTAGTGACCCCAAAAACACATTTCTCGGGATTGAGGCTCATCCCGTATCGACGCAAGGTCTCAAATACCTCTCGCAGGTCTTTTGGGTGGTCGACCTGATTCTTGCTTTTCACCACTATATCATCTACATAATCTTCGACCATCTTTCCGAGATGCTCTCGGAACAACTTATAGACCAGTATCTGAAAAGTTGCCCCCGTGTTTTTGAGCCCGAATGGCATGACCCTGTGGCAAAAGGGCCCTTGTCCGTAATGAACGCGGTGTGACCTGCATCTGCTGGGTTCATCACAACCTGGTTGTACCATTAGTAAGCATCGAGAAATCTTAGTGCCTCATGGCCGGCAGTCGAGTCGACGAGCTGGTCGATTGATGGGAGGGGATAATTGTCCTTTGGGAACGCCTTATTCAGGTTTGTGAAATCGACGCACATGCGCTACTTTCCTGTGTCTTTCATTGGGACCATAACAACATTAGCAATCCATGTGGGTTATTGAATGGGTTGCACGAAGCTTGCCTTGAGCAGTTTAGCAGTTCTGCCGCTGCAGCGTCGGTCTTCGGACCTTCCTGTTTTCGTGTCTTTTGCCGGCAGGGAGCCACTTGTGGATCTATGGCGAGTGAATGGGTCATGATCTCTGGGGGTATACCTTTCAAATCTTGAGGGGTCCATGCAAATATATCTCTCGAGGCCCCTAGCATGGCCTCGATCTCCGATGTGATATGTGGGAGAAGGGCCTGACCAACGTACAAGTTCTTACCATCCTCGCTGAAGGGGGATATGCTATGCTTCTCGATGTCGACAGTGTGTGATTAACTGTCTTCACCCGAACTCGATCTGGTCGCTTCTCTAGGATCCAGGTCCGCCTCGTCCTCCATGAAAAGTGACCCATATAAATAAAGTTGGTTCGCATGCACATCCTTTTTATCGTTCTTCTCGGCATGTATGTAGCATGTCTCACTTTCTTCCTGATTACCCCTCGCGGTGCCAGTGCCAGTCGAGGTGGGAAACTTGAGGCAAAAATGGTTGATCAATACCACGGCCTCCAAGCGTGTCAGCGAGTCTCATCCCAAAATGGCATTGTAAGATGATGCCGACGGGATAACTAGGAAATCTATGGCGCAGCTGTGTCGAGGACCACCTTCATCCCCCCAAATCATATAGATCATTGTCACCCCCAGTGCCTTCACGGAGTCTCCAGCGAAGCCGACGAGGTTACACTTTGTTGGTCTGAGTCTGGAAGGGTCAAGCCCGAGCTTTTGATAGGCCTCCCAGCATATGACGTCCGTCGTCCTGCTCGTGTCAACCATCACTCTCTTAACTATCTTGGTCCCTAGTTGAATATGGACGATTAGTGGGTCAACTTTCTTGTTGGCCCACTTGACCACGTCTGTAACTGAGAAACGTAACTAGTACGAGTTGTGAGTGGATTCTGATATCAGCATCATCGGTGTTCCCGGAGGAAGGGGCGCGTTTGAGGCTCGTCGTTGCTCTCGTCAACTAGGAATTTGAGGTTCGCGGTGTCCCGTGATCGTCCCTACTAAGACGTCCGAGCGAGGGAATTGGGGTGGCTGTGGTGCAGGTGGAGGGAGTTGGTTAGTCGCACGGCCCTGTGCTCGACGAGTTGCCATGATTCGCCTATCCTCTGCCTGGGCTTCTCGGAAAATGCTGCGGCATTGGGTAGTCGAATGGATGTTGTTGAGGTGCCTCGCGCAACACACCTCTTGGTCTTGGGGCATCGACGACCTTCCTCGACCTAAGTTACCTTGCAGGTTGGCCATCACGTTTTTCACTGAGAATTGGGTTTGGCCCTGGTGGCCTTGTGCTTGGAGAGCGGGGGCCCTCGAATGTTGTTCGGTTTGCCTCTTGGCCCTCCATGGTGTATTTCCCTTTTGACCGGTGCCTGATGTGTGTCCCTGCTTCTTTGAGGGCTCGTTTCCATGGTTCCGCCCCGTGATTTTATCGGACTTGATTTGGCCATAGGCCTTTTACAACATTCGAGCATAGCTGAGGTAAATGTTATGGTCATTGATCTTCCTTCCCATCCTGTCTTTGAAATCGGAGTCGTCGAGCAACCCCCTGAAAAATGCCTGCCGAGCACCATCCTCGGTAAAATCATGCGCCTCGAGTGCTATTGTAGTGAACCTTCGTACATAAGACTCAAGGGTCTCGCCGACATTTTGTTTGACCCCCTGGGTCTGTAACATCTTCACTTTGCGTTTCTTGGAGGCGCTGAAGTGGGTGATGAAGCGCTCCTCTAGATCTTCGAAGATCTGGATAATCCGTTTGGGCAGTGACAGAATCCACGAGAGGGCAATTCCGGATAGCGTGTTCGGGAAACCTTTACACATGTTAGCGTCATCCGTGTTGCAACCCAACATGGCATAGCGTTAACGGTTGACATGGTCTCTGGGGTCCTCGTTGTCCGTGTATTCTTTCGAGTTAGGGTACTTGAAGTCATCAAGCACGGGGATATTGACTATGTGGTCGATGAAGATAGTGCCTCCTCGAGAGTTTGACCCCGCAATGATCTGATGGTCGTAAAAAGGGCCAGGTAAGGTTTTGTAGGGGCCATGTGGTCGCGGTCCTATGTACTGCTCATGGTTGTGAAACTCGGGCATGTTGTTGGCATATGGATTGTAATGAAGCCCGGGGAGGTTGGGTGGAAGGGCCTGGGGCACATAGGTTTCATGGAGTCTCGATGGAGATGCCAAGACTCGAGCAGATTGGGTGGTAAATTCTGGCCATGTAGGGTTCATGGAGTCTCGAGGGCGGACGTTGAGGCTCGTAAGCGGGTGCATAAGATCGAAGTGGGGGATGCTTGGGGCTCGTAGGGCTCATAAGGCATTTCATGTTGTCCGTTTGGGTATTGGGGCGGGGCGGGATGACGACCCGGACCGAGTGTTCGAGTGACCTGTCAAGGTTGGGATTCTAAGTGCGCGAGCTCGCGCTCTCTCAGGAGTCGTGCTTCCTCTTCCAACTAGACTCTCGCTAGCTCGTCTTGATGACAGTGCCTCTCGTCCTCTTCCTGATGAAGCCTTTGTTCCTCCTCTTCATGTTGTCTTTTGGTTTCTAACCAACGACGATATTTATCATACTCAACAATGTCTGCACTCATGTTTATGTTTTGGCTCCGATATGTGTTGTCTCCCACTGAGAGGCCGGGAGCGTTAGCTGCTCGGGAGCTGGAGCTTCGACATCTGCTCGACGCGCTGATTCGGCTTGCCATCTGGTACTCTTGGTTTGTTTAAATGCGTGAGAAAGAGACCACAGTCGGCGCCAGTGTTGAAGCCCAAGATCTCATCGAGCCAACACGTCTTGTCGAGAGGATGAAGTTTCACTCTTGCTTTCCTGTACTGAGGGCAAAGCTGGTTGAACACATCAAGAGTCCTGAGTGCTCGTCGATCAACTTGATCCGTCCTCGTGAGGGTAACTGCACGACCAAATCTAGGGGGAAAGGAGGGCTTCCTTTGGATTTGGCTCTCCGACGCTCAAGTCAGTCGAGGCTCAAAAGAGGGGATAAGTAGTATCTTATGTTCGTAAGAGAATAAGACAAAATAGTGTTGTATAGCTCCGTATTTTGGCAGAGTTTCAGTACGCTAAAATGAGATGCCCTCCGTACTCCGGATTCTCTAGTATTTATATGAGAGAGTTCTTTGAGCCTTTAATTTATGAGTTTTTCTCTCTTTTACAAGAACAAAGCCCAACATGATTAAAATAAGGCTACGAAATCTGCCCCAACAGGAGGCACGACTGGCTTGGTAGGTGGCGAAACCATTGGTGAGGAGCTTTCCACAAGTGGTAGTTAATTCGCCACAACAACAAAGGAAAAGAGCATTAAACAAGAAAATAAAGCAATCTTCCTAACTTTCCAAATTATAACCCTAATTTAATTTTTCATGAACTCCATTTTTGCCAAAATTATTTTGCAGATTCTTACGGTTACAGTTCAAAAACCAAAATTAAAATTAATTTAATTTCTCAAAAACCCTAATTTGGAGAAGGAAAGACTGTAGCGGTTAAAGAACATTAAAGAACCTAGTAAATTTATAATTTTTTTTGAAATTTCAAGTAGTAAAAAAGAAATTGCACAAATCTTAAGAGTAAATCTAATGGAAATTGGTAATGGGGTGTTTGGTAACAAAAAAACATTTGGACGGTTTGCTAAAAAGTTAACTATAATGGGTGCTTAACTTCAAATTTTGATATATAACGGGTGATTCGCTGCAAAAAAACATAGAATATGGTTATCGACAAGGAATCCATCTTGTTGTGAGAAAGTCATGCCAACTCAATATGAGCTAACCATGGCACAACATAACGAGGTGCCATAATTACCTCGCAACAAGGTGATGATTTTATCTCATTCTAACTTGGTCACCTTTCCTCACAACAAAGTGGCCACACGTTTTCGAAAAGAACAAAAAACCCAATACAATATTTTAGCAAGGACTACACAAATGCATTTTAGCTCGTAACTTATTAGCTCGCATTATGATTAGCCGGCATAAATTATATTAATAGACATAATCGAATAGGGTTGTTTTATAGGTGTAAACTTAAAGCCCGGAAATGTTTGTTGATATCGTAAGTACTATCTTGACGTAATGGACATCTCCCGGGTGTTTGTTTTGGTTTTATCCAGGCTCTTAAGTATCCTAAAAGACCGTACTCCAATGTCCGGGTTTTGTTTAGCTATCATATCCGGGCTCTATTTGTATTTTTTTATTCAAAAAAACTTAGCGCAATAAAGATTTTCATCTTCAACACTTAGCGCCCAATTTTACTTTTCGTTTTCAACAATTAGCTCCCAATTTCACATTCTTCATTGCTGGTTGCTTGTCTTCAACATTCATCGTTTTTGTTGGCTCGTCTTCAACATTCCCAGCGGCTCGTCAATCTTTCCTCGACGACCTCCCCCGGTCAACATTCTCTAATCTCCTCATACCTATACGCTATTCTCCTCTAATCTAATTCACGATTCTCCTCAGAGCGACCTAATTCACCATCTTCTCTCTTGCACGCTTCCTCCTACTGTGCATTGGTGACCTAATTCGCAATCTTCTTGTAAGTATGCTTCCTCCTACTGTTTTGACAATGAGGGATTGTAAATTTGTTCAATATGTTCTCTTGTTTTATTCAATTTGTTCAATCTGTTCTGGAATATTATCTGGCTTGTGCATGATGATTTTTAAAACCCTAGGTTTAACTCGTATTGATTCCATGTCCAATGAATCTGTTTATCTGAATGGTTTGTAGACGTCTTCATTATAATGTGGTTGGATGACTAACTACTGATGCCTTTTGACCTTTTGTTCAAACTGTACAACACAAATTCAGCACTGTTACTAGCTATACTAATTTCAGTTATACCATATGGACAAACCAGTGAAATTCCAACCTAAAATTTCAACTATAACAAAGTAGGTATATTGGGTGCTTAAAGTTTACTGATCTATAAACTAGGTAGTGTTTAATTCTAGGATTAATATTGAAGATCTGTCAACTCTATATTCTATAAACTATTTCTCCATAAAGAGCATAAAATCTATTTGCCTTTAATCACAATCACAATCAGGGTACTGCTATAATGCTATATATAACCAATTTAGCAAGTTTAAAAAGTGAACTCACAATTCTCTTTTCTTTTTTCTTGTTCTTTTTGTTTTAGTGACCTTATAATAACTCTATGATCATTTATTGTCATCTAATTTGAACTTTGTCGATGTCCTCAATAGGTTAAAGAGAAAAAGGACAGTCTCAAGTGTAGAGAATATGGACTCCGTAATAGCAGGTATTGTTTGTGAATTAGTTTTAGTCGTAATGTAAATTTTCTTCTGCAGACGTGTAGAGAAGTTTATTTTATATGGTTACAAAAACTTCCAGATTTATTTGATCCTTGATCGTTTTTTGTATTTCAATTATTTGGTTCTATTTTGATATTTTCTTATCCCTTTCTTAATTATTGGACTCTAACTCAATTTCCTTGTAAGTAATTTCCTTGATGCTACTCTGAAGTTGGACTGTAACAGTTATTTTTTACATTCCTTTACTGAAATGAATATTTACACAAAATGTGGATAAACTCATCAACTATTGTATTGTAGAGCGTGGATGTCTCTTGCCTTCATCTTTTTTGTCTTCTTAACATAAGATTTACAGATTATGGTTTAGTTCAACTTGGTTTATTTTTTCTTGACTTGTCTATAAATATTTTCTAACAATGGTGCATGGCAAGTAATGACTGATGTTAAGAAGGCTTTATATCACTGTAACTATTGCAACAAAGATATCTCAGGAAAGAATCGGATTAAGTGTGTGATGTGTCCGGATTTTGATCTCTGTATTGACTACTTCTCTATTGGAGCTGAAGTTACTCATCACAAGAGCAAGCATTCATACATGGTCATGGTAAGTTACTATATAGTGACTAATGAACATGTTGATATATTGAGTCCATTCTTAGCCTGAGATTATATTGCTTATTATAGTTAGCTACCATGAGGAAGAGATGATCTCTCCACCAAATGATATTTGGTTAACTCCATGTGTTTTTTTAAAATTAGTCATTTAAGCCATTAGTCTGAGTAGAAACCTAAATACGCTGAAGATCTTTTGGATGTGTAAATTATATTTCCTATCTTTTTATTTCTTGAAGATGATTAGACTGCTTTTAGTAAGAACAGAGATGTGATGCAAATATGATTGTTGGTGGTGTTCATATGAATTTGTAATGTATTGAATTGATGTTGGAGCTAATAATGTGCTCAATTCCTAAACTGCAATGAAGATGAAAGTTTTTGTTTCCATCTAGAAAGACAAGTGAATAAAAACTGATAACTTAATTGATTTGCGGAAATAATACTATAGTCAAGTTAGTGAAAGACTCATCCCCACCCATTCGATTCCTTTTGTTGATTAAAGAATAAACTTATTCATTCGTATCCCTTTTTTTGATGATTCTAAAATTATGGTTCATTAGTGGTATGCTTAATTTTTCCAAGAAAGTGAAATCTATTTCATATATAAGAACATGAATTGACAACTTTTCGTAAGCGTAAAGTCTTGTTATTGTTTATGTTACATGTGTTTTCTTGTTAATTTTAATAGTACATATCAGTGTGAATTTGGAAGATTAAAGTTGCTCACATCACGTCAATATACTTTATCGAACGAACAACTGATCATCTTCGATTTATTTGGCGGGACTTTGTCTTTCCCTCTTTTCTGTCCAGATTGGAATGCAGATGAAGAAATTTTACTCCTTGAAGTATTCTTTATATAACTTTTCATTTTTGAAACATTCTTGTCTGATTTTGGCATTCGTGACTTGATCTGTATGGTATACATGTACAAACATAGCTTTGATTATTTTTCGAGGGAACTGAAGTGTATGGACTAAGCAACTTGGTTGAAATTGTAGAGCAGGTAGGAACCAAAAGTAAATCTGAATGCATTGAGTAGTAAAATGCAATATATATGAAGTCTTTATGCTTCCCTCTGTCAGTACTACTACTACTACATCTTAAACTTATGGTGCTTTCGAATCAAGGATGTTGTTCTCATACATACATGTTGTTAATTAGTACATTTTTTATGTCGTTGGAAAGGAATAGAGAGGAGCTTCTTTCCATGACTAAAGAACAGGGTGACCTTAAGAAAGGTTAGATTGTTTCTAATACTATTATTATTGCTTTGTTGCTCAATTCAACAGGACTATTCTTTGCTTTTTCTATGTGTAACGAAATTTTGATTATTATTGGATTTCATAAATTTTCGTGCTAATTATGACTTATCTTACAGCCGGAGAGGTGTGTTGAAGGAAGAACCTGCAAAATTCAGGTATGGCTTCATAAATTACGGATTATTGTTCATCTTATAACAATTGTATTAGAAATGATTTTTTACTTAATTTTTCTTGTTTGGCTAGAGTTGAATTCTTTGAAACAGTTTGATTTTGGCTTACCACTAGCTCTCTTCTCAACTTACAATTGAGTTTTTCCATTCTGCTATTACGTACAGTCAAGGTCTAGTTTAATTACAGAGGAAACATGAGATCACACTCAATACCTGGGCATAGGATATTATAGGCTTCCAACCGAGTTATAGAATCTTATAGGATATTGCATAAGACACGACTATGAAAGTTTAACTACCTAGGAACTTCTAAAGCTTAATTAGCTAGGAAATTATTAAAATGTTACCTAGATATGCCTAGTATATATCGGTATAGCTAACAAGAATTGCACTTTAGGAGAGCAAGGTTAAGCATGCAGTTTACCTTAATCATTCAGTACCCATTTCTCGTTTAATATCTTGTTAGTTTCCCATCATACTAAAAGAATTAGAATAATAAATGAAACATAGTCTGAAGGTAGCATATGAGAAACTGGTTATTTTCTTGACAAAGAATAAGACACGTAGTTATAAGATTACATGATACGAATGATTAGTCATGAAAAATTAATTGAATTAGGAGAATAAACACACATGAAGTGAGAATATAAAATCTTTGATTATCATAAACAAGGGTGGTTCAATTATTATCTATACTATGGTGACAAAATTACCTATAGTAACAATGATCTTGATAAAATTCGACGGGAGTGGTTCAATTATTATCTCAGTCTTGTGTAGGTATGTAATGGTGTTTACCTATCTTACTATCTTTATTGTTGGATTTTCTATAATTGTCTAAAATATGTTCACTTCATTTGCAGGATACCAAATGTTAAGAATGATTTATCTTATGAATGTGGATTTGGATCTATGAAACAATGTTGAAATTCATTTGTAGGAAGACAATCAAGCAATTAGGACTATGAAATTAAGTGAACAATTATATTATGTGTTGGATGTCAAAATACTGATGTCTGATATTTGGATTATTAATGCTAATGTATACAAGAAAGTGAATTAGTATATTGGGTAAAATCTGTTTTCTGGATAAGAGTATACAACCCCGATATTCAATAATACAGATCTGGGCTAAACACCTCTGTCAAGCGTGCTCTCTTACAACTATACATCCCGGGCGTGTGTGAAAGGTGCTCCGGGCTGTACCCTTTTAGTCCAAAGACCTAAAGGCCGGACCGTTTTTTGCTATATCCGGGCTCTATGCTCTTATACGCCCGGGATAAAACGTCCTCAATATTAGAATTTGTGAAAGAACAATTAACCTTTATTTGTAACTATTAATTATGTATCATAAAACCGAGGTCAAAATTTAGCCAAAAAATTGAAAAGTATCATCCATATTTTATACTTTTCTGAAAAGAGTATAATTTTTTAAAGTTTATTCACAATTTCTAATCACTTGTTTCTGTGCTTAAATTTTAAAAGTTGTAATTTTTGGGAAGCATGTGTAGAATTAGAATATGAAAGATTAATTTCAATTTTGGGCATAATTTTGACACTAAGGACTTGTTGTTTGGTATGTAGCAGCATATTGAAGTTTTTTTGACCAAAAAAGTATATTTAGGGTTTAAAATTTTCAGTTCACCATTTAGTAACTGTGAACAAAATATAAAATAAGAGATATTTTAAATATTTTGAAATTGAACTTGAGCTAAAAAATATTTGATGTATCCTATCCACATTTTAAATATTCAATTGGTAAAAATAGACCTGGCAAAAAACCGATCTGCCTGTTTTTCTAACATACAAACCTAACCCGTGTTTACATAAAACTAGTTTGGATGCGAATGATGACCCGAGAAATCCCCAGGTCAAAATACGAACCGACACGTTGGGTCTTGTCAACTCGTTGAGTCAAGACTATACGCAAAAACTGAAAAATAATTATAAAAAATAAATATTTTTTTATCAAACAATTGTTTTACTTACTAAAAATAGATTTATTACTTTTTTAAAAATAATTATCAAAAATGGAAAAAAAACTCCACGTTAATTCATTTATTGAACTGACCCGGCCCGAGCCTTTTAACCTGTTATAACCACTCCATTATAATTCACTAGAAAATTGTGTTAAAATGAGTCGAATCCAAAGGATCGATAGCCCAAAGTTGGTGAAAAGTATCCATAGAATTATAATTTTAAACAACATTATGTAGTATTTTTTAAAATCGTCCATCACTTTAATCCAATGCTCCAGATTTGTAATCACGTACTCAGTTTAAGGAGACTACTCATCTGATCCTTTCTAAGTATATGCACATTACATATATCTTATATGATACATGTACCAAGTATTTTAAGAAGCTTTCAGAAAATAGTTAAATAACTTTAATATCATGGGAGAGAAATGGAAAATAAATTAATGTTTTAAATAATACAACATCCATATTTATACATAATACTCCCTCCATCCCTTAATTTTCTTCCCGTTTGACCAAAATCACGGGTTTTAGGGAAAAGTGAAGAGTAACAATGTGGAGGGAAAGAGATAGAGAGAAAGAGTAATAATTGGATATTGAATGAAGATAAAGTAGTATTGGGAGAGAAGAATTTGTATTGGATAGAATGAAAGTGTATTGAAAATTGAAAAAGAGGTTGAAAAGTAGTTACTATAAATAGATGTGAGAAGATAATTTTGGGACAACGGAAATGGCAAGTGGGAAGATAATTAAGGGACGGAGGGAGTAATATCATAGGGCTTCAGCGGTGGATTCTCTGTGCCTCAGTGGTGGTCTCCTCTGCCATGTCGGTGGTGATTGGAGTCATTTTTCCTGATCCCAAAGTCGGGATAGTTTTGACAATAGGAACATGAAATCAAATTCTTTGATTCAATTTGGACAAAATTGGGTATCTTGTGATGAATAACTTTTCGATAAGAACATATCTTACGGTGTGAAATGCGAACAAAATTTAATTTGAACTTTACTATCTTATATGTAAACCTAAACTGTTGTACCAGGATCATTGCAGCGGTTTTCAAATCTAATGAAGCGAGTTTCAACCAAAATGATCGCTTTACGTTCACATGTTAGTACGTTGAGTTCAAATGTAAGATATTAATGTTCATAGTTAAAATATGTCTGCATTTCACAATGTAGGATATGTTTTACTTTATCATAATCCCTAAAAAAAACTCAAAATTACTTCGGATCTATTATCATTAAATCCAAACTACCATCAACATGAATCAAATTACAAAATTAAACTTTAATCCAATCAATTTATGTAATATGGCTCTGATACCACTATATGGATTTAGACATATGGAGATGATGATGAGTTAGTCGATGAAAAAGTAATACCACACTATGTTGATAGAGGAAAAGTGAATATGTGCAACTGCACATTATAAATACATTGAAAATTCTTTAACCAAGCCCATACCTAAGTCCAAACATGATCTTCTATGGCCAAGGGTCTCAAACACATTGGAGAATTGCATTGAGACAATTGTTTACTCTGCGGCTTCGTTCTTTATCGGCATGGTGGCAATGGTTTGTTGAGTGTCGGCAACGGAGTAATAATATATACTTGTCTCGACTTAATGCGTTTATGGGTTGTGTCTACTTTTCTTCGAAGCTTAGGAATGATGTTATTTTTAATAATAAGGTGGTTAATGTAAGGGATATAGCCCGGGGAAATCATTGAGATTTGTAAGTTTCGAATGATTTGTAAGCTAAGGGCTACGGGTAGACGAGGGAGAGCTATGGTCAGGAGAATGAACGTGAACTAGGTTGTACACTTATGCCAATCAATATATTTTTTTAACCAAAAAAAAAAACTGTTTTGGTGAGTGAAGTCCCATTAAGTGAAATAAAATTAAAAAATTATTAGAAGTCCATGGACTGAGTCATTAACTTGGATACAAGTGACTTATTTCAATATAATATTGTGAGATTAATTGATAACACTGGGTTTCATGTGTTATAGGGATATGGACATGTCTAATTGATTACATAGATGTGTATGGCGATACATGTCAGACAGACCTATCTTAGAACTCTTTGGGTTCCTACTTCAGAGTTATAGGATTATTCATGATTAATGAGTTCCTTAGACACGAGTACGATATAGTCCTCATTTGACCGCTGATATTTCTTTGACCCTGTCAAATGCTGAATGTAACAAGCTATTACAAAAGTAGTGATTGGGGTTGTCAAAAGTTAAGTGAGAGATATAGTCTAACAAGATTGAATATGTCCTCCCATTCCGTGTATACCACGACGCATTTGGAAAATGAATGGTGTCTCAGTCACTTGAAGAGTGAGAACTGTGAAAAAATGCATGGCCATGCTCAGATGGATTATTAGTAATCATCTGTACAGTTCGATCTCAAGAGTTCAAGAAACATATTTGACGGTAAAGATGAGTTTCATCATCAAGTCAAATAAGATACTAAGTGACAAGAGAATTTTAACATTGCACATTTGTTTCAAGGACAAGTGGGAGATTGAAGGAATTATATCCTTTAATCAAATGTGCAATTACTTATTATGAAATGGGACATTTAATGGAGATTTACAATCCGGTTATTTTTAGGTAGTCATAGTGCTTTGCTAGAAGCCAACTATGATTTATGGACTATATGTTATATAGTTCCTTACTATTATAATTGTGTCCTATAAGGTCATACCCTAAGATTTTATGGACCGGATCGATATCTTGAGAGAATTATTATCTAAAGTATATAATATAAAAGTTATATAAGATATAACCTTGAAATAGAATATATTAGTAATAAGGAGTTATTATTAGTTAAGGATAAAAGAGAAAATTCTATTAATGAATATATTATATCTTTTTTGTTTGTGGATTATAAATAGAGGGGTTTTTGGAAACCCTAGAGATTGATTCTCAATCCACATTCTACTCTATAGCCTCCTCTTCCAAAAACCTTTGATTCTTCGCTCTAGCAACCGGAGTTCAAAGGTGATCTAGATCTATTTGCTCGGCTGGACTAAGTAGAGGTGTCGCGCTTGAGACTCTTGTTCCCTTCAAGAAGTTTATCAAACACGCATCAGTGGTACTGATTCTTACTTTGTTTGATTATTTCTAGTTGCATGAGATCCTCGTTTAGATGTAGGAAATTGTTTTCTGAAATTCCGCTTTATGCATCTGAAATCCCTACAAGAAGGATTGTAGGTAGGCAGTGTGGAATGGGAGGAGAAACCCGGGGAGATGATAACCAGGGTGCAACATGATTGATCTTCAAGGTTTGGCTTGTTTCCATGGCGGATATATGCACGATGCAAATTTGGAGTTTAATTTGAGCCTTAAATACGAAATTTTCTTTGTTTTTTCCCCTCCTTTTTTTGAATAATCTACACTTGGGACCCTCTAATGAGACCAATCCTAACACCCATTAAATGTGATATGTTAAGACTCGAATCCGCAGCCTGTAGGTATGTTGCTCATCAACTTTTTTTTACATAAAATAACTAATATAGTGTCTTTTTACCATTTTTTGACAAAAAAATTCGTTTACTACCATATAGCATTGGTGAGATGAGAACCAATGTGATTTTCTTGTCTATAACCATGTTCGATTTATCTAGATGTTATATAACATATTATGAGTTTATTAACAATTATTTGGCAACATAATATTTGATTTACTACCTAAAGTAAAATAGGGATGAATATCGAGGTGGAATCCTTATCAATAAATGTGTTTTATTTTTTTTGGATGTCACATAACATATTATGTGTCTATTTAACAAAAATTCCATGAAATATTAGGTGGTATATTGACCTATAGCCTACGAACACATTAGCTACGAAACTTTCCTTGTTTATGGCAAATTGTTTAATGAATATATTTCCATTTCAAATGACGATGACTATTACGATGACTTTAGTTAGTTGGTTTTACAATGTGTCTTCACAGGCACATTTTAAGCAATATTAAAAAGTAGTTTCTATTTTCTAAAAGTGAAATAATTAACTCAAACTAATAAAAAATAATTAACAATTAATAATTAAATTTTTATTTTTAAATTACTTAACATGCGCCCTTATTAGAAAATTCTTCAGTTATAAATAGCCTTTCCATAATAGTGGATTTATAGTTTTGATTTTTTGCTTAAAAGTAGTGTTGATTTGACAAGAAAATGTGATTATAATTGATAATACGGGTAACCGTCTTCCTAACAAAGTGTTATCATAATAAAGATAGAGTTTTATATACTCCTCTCACGATTTACGGTAACTTAATATTGAGTTTAAGATTCTTATATAAATTTTATGCTTTGTATACAGGATATTGAGTTTATGATTCTTACATAAATTTTGTGCTTGTATACAGGCTCCTACACTATTGAGGCTGAAATCGTTTCCTTCGTCAAGGAAGTGGCGACTTTAGATCGAGGTTGCTAGTCCAGTCATCGAGTAGCATGCAGTGGAGGCAGTGACGACGGCTTGGCGTGGACGGAAGGCGCAAATAGGGATGATGTTTAGAAGTTAGAAAAGATAAGAGAGGGGGAAAGATAGTTGCTTATGAAAAGGGAGACCGTGAGGAAAGGGAATTTATGTAATAATTGGTCTTTGCGGGATTAAAATCAATTAATAGAAAAAACCAATGAAAAAAAGGTTATTTTATAGTGATTAATCTTCTCCAAATATTAGTTTGTATTATAGATGGATGATACAAAAATAATACTAATAAGGGAGTTTGATTTGGATCGAATAACTGCTATTATGAGGAATTTTTATATGAAAATATCAGAACTTAAAATTAAGTAGTAGTAAATTACTAATTGAGTTGTTTGAACTACTACTTTGCTTCATACTTCTGGGCATATTTCTGATGGGGTTTGGCTAACAGTAGTGCCGGAATTAGGAAGCCAAGACTTGTCTCCGTGAGCACATACTAATAATATATTAATATGTTAAAACCGAGTTCCATTTTAATGAGAAATAACGGTTCAAAAGCGATTACTTGAAAAGTAACACTTTGGATTTAAGATAGAAGATCTCATATCTTTTAGATATTTATCTTATTGTCTTTTATATTTTTCGTGGGTTGATCTCTAAGGAACCTTTAGATTAATCTCCAAGGAACCTGTGGATTTATCTTTTATATTTCCCGATAACTGTATCACTAACACGATGTTTACAGAATTAAGGGAAGAATTTCGTACTCGCCGCTGCAATCAGCATCCCCTTAGGTAATTTTCGATGTCCTTAATCATGGGCAGTGTTCTAAAAAACGCTAGGCGGGTGCTAGGCGGTGACGGGGGGACTAGCGTCTAGGCGTCTAGGCGGGGCCTAGGCAGGCGGGAGCCTAGGTGGGGCCTAGGCAGATCAATATTATAACACTTATTTTTATACTTTAGAACAATTTTATTATATGAAAAGCTAAATAAAAATATATTAATTTATAATTTTCATAGTAATTCATAATTTAACTATTTATTTTTAATATAACCATATATTTTCTAATTAATCATCTAAAATTCATAGATTTTATAGAATTTTTCATAAAGAAGATCTACAAGACCACAACAAGAAAAAATCTTACAATTTTCAACGCAGATTTCAACTTAATAAAATAGAAATATAATCTAATCCTCCATCTATTCATTCTCATTGTCCTCCTCAACATGAACGGTAACTTCTTGCTCCATGTCTGACTCATCAAGCTCAAACTCCTCATTATCTTTATCTACATCATCTGTTCCGTCCAGTGTTCTAAAAAACGCGTCTAGGAGGGTCTAGGCGGGACCTAAGTGGGTCTAGGAGGGGCCTAGGCGGGTCTAGGAGGGGCCTAGGCGGGTCTAGAGGGACGATTTTTTTCGACCGCCTAGCTGAAAACGTGTAGCAACTAGTCGCAACGTTAGGGTGCCGCCTAACGCCTAGGCGGGATTTTTAGAACACTGATAATGAGTTTACATTACTTCACAAATTTCTATTAGGTTTCAGTTACAGGTTCCTATAGTGAGTAAAGGCATATTTAAAAAACTTATGTGATAGGTGCATGCATGGAGATTGGAGATGACAGTATTAGCTGCATCTTTAGGGACTTGTTTGGCGCTTATCGATTGTTCTTTGGTTTTCATTGTGGCATACGTGATTCTTTATCAGCTGAACTATGGTCTATCCATTGTGGATTGTTGATTGCATTCCCGTGAAAAGTTTGTCCATGTCTTGACAAACCTTTCACTACACAGCCTTCTCCACATGCCAACTGTTTCCTGGCGCCTCACGAAGTGAGTAGTTGAGCTATCAAAATTTGACATAGAATATTGCCCTTGTCCAACCATCAAGGCACATTCCCTTGCCGAATTTATTGTCAAGACAAGTTTTTTCGAAGGAGTTGAACATCTTATTGAAGGGAGAACATGGAAAATGCATGTAGATGGGGAAGTCAATGCGGAGGGATGTGGCGCCGGAATAACCCTCACCTCCATAGAGGAAGAAACTCATAACCACGCCATAAATCTTAACTTCTCCGCAACCAACAACGAAGCTGAGTACAAAGCCCTCATTGCATGAATGGAAATAGCCCTTACGACCTCAGTAGAAAAGAGAGTATTTTGCGACTCGAAAATAGTCGTACTACAAGTACAAGGCGTGTACGAAACAAAAACAGGAAATCTCCCCAAGTACTTGGCTAGAGCATTCGCTCTACGATCCTAGTCAAATAGTTTCAGCTCACGGTCATCCCAAGAGAGGAGAATGAAAAAACAGACAACCTCGCGAAAGTAGCCTCTAGGATAAAGATGAGGGATGAAGAAAGTGGCAGAGGGTTCAAGCTGGTATGGACGCGAAGAAGCGATGATAGGGCCATAAAGTAACAATTCACGGTCATGACCGTTGGCACGACCCTCAGTGATTGGCATAACCCCATCATAGTATATTTGAAAGACGGAAAAGCCCAGAAGACTCGTGCAAAAGAAGGTTGCACCTTCAAGCCACCAGGTTCTAAGTTAACAAGGGAGAGTTATACAAAGGAGGTTTCATGAACTGTGAATTGCATTGTTTATTCATAGAAGAAGGGGAGAGGATGATTGTCAAATCGCATGCTGGACTATGCGGTAGGCATGCCGGCTGGCGAGCATTGGTACTGCCTACACCAATGATACTATTGGCTCTCCATGAGAAAAGACACGTTAAAATACACCAAAGAGCTTCCTATCAACCCGGGGTATAAATGCATATAATGGCAGGACCATATCCATTTGCGATGTGGGGCCTGGACCTATTGGGACCTTTTCACACCCAAGGCTCCAAGCCAACTGGATTTCATCATTGTTACTATCGACTACTTCATGAAGTGGATCGAGACAATACCACTCGTGAACACAACCGTTGTGAGTGTTAAGAAATTTCTTTGGCAAAACATCATATGTTGATATGGGATATCCCAAGAGATTGTCACAGACAGAGGACCACAATTCAACACTCCAAAATTAGTCCAGTGCTGCGATGAATTGGGCATTTGCCTAAAGTTTGTCTCAATAGCCCACCCACAATGCAAGACCAAGTAGAGGCTACAAATAAGAGTATTGTGACATACTTTAAGAAACAGTTAGACGGAGCACGTGGATGTTGGGCCGAGCTACTTTCCCTGGTACTTTGGCCAATAGGACCACCATCAAAAAAGACACAAGCAAAACACCTTTTGCATTGGCTTATGATGTCGAAGCCATTGTCCCCGTTGAGCATCTATTCCCAAACGATCAAATGCTCTACTTCAACGATGTGGCCAACGAAGAGAAAATGCAGATAGAACTTCACATGCACGAAGAGACAAGGACAATGGCCATCATTCAAGCCTCAAACTACAATGCAGGGGTTGCAAAATACTATTACAAATTAGTCAAGGCTAAGGGTTCTGTGAAAGGTGACCTCGTCCTACGCAAAATGGAGGGACACAAGTGGGATCCTAATTGATAAGGGACATACATCATTGATAACAAAGTTGTACAAGGAGCATACCGACTAAAGGACTGTGCCTACAATCGTATCGTGAATTCGTGAAACTTGATGCACTTGCGAAGGTACTACTCCTAAAGTCTACACGATGTATGTACCCTTTCTAAGAAAAAAGCTTTGATATATAAGATCCATAAAATACCTAATATGCATTATATATATACTAATAACCACCTACCACAGACAAAAAGAATAAAACGCTTCGTTAAGTAGGGAATAAAAGTAAATGCATCACCGCAAAAGGTATAATTCACCTACGCGGTCATATATAGAAGCCTTTGCAGCAAGAAAAAGAGTTCGCTAAAATTGCTCCAAAATAAACGCCTTCGCTACATAAAGCACTCGTCAAAAGCCGTATAAGCCCCCACTAACATGGAACAACGCCAAGTAAGCCTCCCTGGCCAAGGAGCATTGACACTGTAAGCCTTCAAGACTTAAGAAGAAGTAAAGCCTCCCAAAAAGGAGAATCACCTCACAATACAACTTAAGAAGGTAAGACTCGAGCTTTTAAATTAGGTAGAACAAGCAAGGCAACACTAAAAATCCGTTATTTTGCACAAAAACTAAAAAAAGTACAATCACAAGTCATCAGAAAGAATCGCGTCCAAAGATAGGATTGCTCATGCATAAACGGTAAGGCTACCCTATTACGTTAAGGTACACGTATAAGTCACAAGGTTCCAATAACAAACTTTTCAGGTTCAAAGGGAAAAGCCTTTGACATGATTTCTCTCCAAAAGAAAAGTTAACGAGGAGAAAAAGAGGTAACAATATAGCAGTAGACAGATATCTATTGATATACAACACGAAAGCAACTACAAACTGACCAACCACTTTGTAGAAATCACAAGCGAAGGGACCTCAACATAACGTAACCTGAGGCAATACCAAGAAAGCAGGCCAGGTAAGCCTCGACAAAAATCACTATGCGCAACCTAAATCAAGCACGCAATAAACATTAAAAAATCATCTAGATACGAAGAACAACGATAAGGACACCTTCTAAAGGACGAAGGGAGTACGACAGAGAACCGTGGAAGACAACCGCGAGGATTATCTTATAATTCAGAGCTTTTTAAGTGATTTTAAATACTATCTTATATAAATAGTTCCTGTTTTTCATGCACATCTTATGTACACCACAAAGCATTCCTAAAAATAAGCGTAGCATTCTAAAATCCACAATCAACAATAAAACAAACAAAAAAAACTTGCTATTTTGCGCAAGAAAGAGCACCAAAATAGCAAGGAGGAGGCAAGTGCAAAGTTCACATGGCAAAGAAAGCAAGTACAAAATTCATATCAAAGAAACAAGCTAAGAATTACGATTAGAAGTAACAAAACTTGTCAGCCTCGGCGAGGGAGATGGAATCTTGGAGGAGTAGCAAAAAAGACAACCATAGGATTCGGGGTTCCACTCCACTGACACCATCAAAAGCATGAACTTCCCAGGTTTCTAAAGGATTTTCACCATCATCTATAAAAGTTCCTTTTGGTGGAGGGGTGTAAGGAGGAGGATTAAGACCATACCTCATATGATCTTTAGTGTTGAGCACAAAGTCCTTTAAACCACGACGTTTCAGTTGCGCTTGAGTCATCATATGAAAGAGAGATAGCCGGTAAGAGGCATTGTAATTAGCCTGGTTCGCACCCCCATACCAACTCACGTAGTCAACAACCACCTGATGACGCACCTCTTCAATCTCCTTAGCATGATTGTTTTGTATTTTTTCCATCTCTACGCGAAGGTTTTCAAGCTCTTTTGATTTCCGGGACAACTATTTTGCACTATAAGACAACTCCTTCATGGTATGAGATCGTTTATTCTCTTTCTCCTAAACTTTGTGAGACGCTTTCGATAGATCCTGTTGAGTCTTTTTCAACTCTTCTCGGAGTTTTTCCATTTCTTTGGCTGATCTTTTTCGTCAAAATCTTGTGATGAGGCAGAATGGATCAGTTGCATAGCATGGAATAAATAGAAATAGTAAAAAAAACGACAAACACCATGTCAAAACAACTTGAAGATCAAATAAAAGCACTCACTAAAAGAAGTATCTGCTCATGAGATACCACCCATGAACCAACTTCACTCTAAAATAAAGGAAGGAATGGGAGAAAGAGGGTCGGGCATGGTAAGGGTAGCGACAATAGACTTGAAAGAGGGCATAAAATCATCGGAGGGGAAGAAGGAACTGAACTCCTCTTAGAACTGGAACCAATTTTGCGCATTGGTTATTTGGAGCGTGAGCTCCCACTTGATTTCTTCCTCTTCTTCTGAGATGCAAAGGGTGGTATGGTTCCAACCGCCAAAGGCTCTGCGAGTGGCAAGGCCTAGTCCATGCCATTAGCACTTTGTTGAACCTCTCATCACCATCACGCAAGCAACCCGCTTCGACCCCCGGAACAGTCTCTGCGCCCTCTACCTCTACCTCCACCATGGGCAACGTATCTAACATGGAGAAGTAGTTATCACCTGCGTGGAATAAATATTAGCATAAGATAGAAATAATGAGATAAGACAAGCTGACAAGAATAAAACCAGAATGGTGAGGCGAGATAAGTCCTCTCTCTCTCCTCGTGAAGTATATTCGTGACTTCGTAAGAGAAAACTCTCAACGAGCGCGAAGGGTAGTTCGTATACTTATAAACTAGTGAGTGCTTTGTCTCAACATCCACCGTACACTGGGGAAAATACAGTTGAGTTTGAATATGGAAGTCGAAATCCGAATTAGGCGGAGGACGCACAAAAACCGTTGTTTCTTCCAAACCACCTCGTTTGTGGGCATCTTCGAAGTCAAATCCACCTTAGAACATACAATATACAAGCTTGGTTGGCAAAATCTTCCGGGGAGTATAAATTCGTGTGAAATATTTAGCAAGAGGTTGTATCCAAATGTTTTGGAACCTCATCGCAAAGACAGTAACCACACGCCAAATCATCGAATGAAGCTGTTGGGGGGGCTAAACCGATGATCCGACAGAAACTCCTTCACGAATGGAAGTAACGGGAGACGGAGGCCCGCCTCCATCGCTTGCAAGCTTATCGTGAACCATCCCTCAAATGATGGGTCATCCTGCACTCAGGGGAGGGAAGGGCAAGGATTATATCCTTTGGAAAAGGGTATGTGTTTTGCTATCTTCTCTAGTTTGTATAAGGTAATAAGGAAGGATCCCCCGCCATTTTGTTTCCCAAATCTTTTCGCCTATATCCCTGAGACACGCCCCGTATAGATCTGCACAAGAGGACAAGGATTCTTATAAACGACAATAATCTCAATATGAGGAGTGGCAAGAGTGTTAGTCCCCGACCTAAGGGACCAGATAGCACCGCAACCTTGCTCGAAGAGGGATCGTAGAGGAGAAGCTTCCTCGGCATCTCGGCTCGAGGTGGAAGTATTGGACATCCGAGATAGAAAGTAAAGTGTCATTAGAAATATCCTCAGAACCTAAGGAATAAAAAATTTAGTTTTCCAGGACCAAACAAATAATAAAACATTCGCGGAAAATAAAAGAATCTATGTCTCCCGAAGAATATTGTTAGCCCTGGAAAAACATCTTTTGCTACCCGTAATTCTAGGTGTGAGGGGGATCTAGGACTAAAAAGGGGAGTTGTTAGAAAAGATGGGGGTATCATCTGTTTTCATGATTACCCCATCTTTTCTAACAACTCCCCTTTTTAGGTGTAAGGGGGATCTAGGGCTAAAAAGAACGACAGGGCTGCGTAGTTCAAAAGAACGGTAAGCTGCGTAATTCAAAAAGTTCCCCCGATGGAGGAGAAACTAAGTCTCCCGAAGACTTAGTTTATTTTCTAACAACTCCCCTTTACGCAACCCTGATGATAAAAGAACGGCAGGACTGCGTAATTCAAAAGTTCCCCCTATGAGGAGACTACAGTCGTCGCAGCCACCACCTACTCCCACTAGGGTACCATTAACCAGGAATGCATCCCGTCCTTTTCACCAACCCATTTTTTCCGGCAAGAAAGTGGTCGGAATCCATGGCACTAATACAGGAAAAACTAGGAGAGAAAAAAAATTGACCTTCCATTGGAGAAGGCGAGGGTATGTGGAGTCCAGTGAATCTGGTACGAGCCAGCGTGGATAGATTAAATCACTGGTAAAAAGGAGAAGAACTCTGAACAATGGAGTAAAAAGGTAAGAGAAAAGGAGGCGTTTTTCACCCATGCGGTATTTAAAAGAGAACGGAAAGAGGCGATGTACAAAAAGAACCATTCATACCCTCACACGTGTCATCAAGAAGTTGAAGCGCCAAAATGGTCGAAAGACAAATTCGAAAGTAAAACATTCAGGGGAAAGAATTATTGCCCATATAGCTTGACGAGGCCAAAATGGTCGTTATGCCGATCAAAATAATATTTATAAACCTCACTAACTTCTCTACTAGTAGAGTGGCAAGCAAGGGCCGATTCCACATGGAGTCAGGTATTCGATTCTTGTATAATTAATAAGATCAACTTTATTAATGATAAAAAAAAGAAAATTGGATTGATGCTAGACTATAATTCATTTAAGGAAAGTAATTGAGACAATACCTTATTCAGCGGGGATTCGCACTACGGAGTGGTTGATTTGATCATTGGCTTTCTATTTACTAATCGGGTTCATTCAATTAGTTAATATATTCTAATTGTCCTAATCCATGTACTAGAGTTGCTAGTTAGGTCAACTAGTTCTAATAGCGTCTTACCTACCAACCTAGTCCTGAACTATCAAGACTAAATCCTAGGCAACATTAAGATCATGAATAAATAGGAAAGTGTATTGCCCTTGGCGCCTACACCTCATTAATCTCCCCATCCTACAAGTCCAACTAGTCCAAATAGAGATTTGTGCCACTAAGTAGGCAAGGTTCTCCAACTAGGATAAACCATGCCCTAGCTATATGAAATAGATCTATAAACCTAGGTGATCAATCTAGATAAAACAAATCACAATCAATTACGAATAAAAACAAGAGATTAAAATAATTCAAGAGATATATCTTTATTAGAACCAAGGGAGAAAGTCTACAAACCAGCCCATCTGTAGGCTTCACCCTGAAGAACAACGTAATCTCCCTAAAAATATCTAATTAAACCTAGAACTAAGCATGAGAATGACGCAAAGCTCTACTCCCTTATTTATAGAAGAAATAAATCCTAAAACAATCTAATGAGGCCCAAGTCCGAAGCCCAAGTGAAAGTAGGTAAAAAGGCCCAAAACAATCCCGTAGTAGAAAGAAATCGGCGACAGAAATCCCACGGCGGTGCGGTCGCGCTTCTAACTATGCGGGCGCGCCAACCTTAGTGTGCAAGGCGCTATTGCATCCGAATAGCGTGGTCACGTCCCAGCTTCTACAGTCGACGCGGGCGCGCCACCAAGTGCGCGGTTGCGCCCTAGTCCCTGATCTCCAGCACGACTGTGTTTTTTCGCGTGCGTGAACTTGCTTCATCCTTTGGGCCGTTTCCTCTTCGGTCTTCACCCGAATGTCTGTATTCCTCGTGTTTAACACCTTTTCTTCACGAGGTCCGGAACACACTAATACGCTCGAAATCATGGACAATTCATCTAAAAATGATGTTAACGACCATTGTTTACGCCGTACTAAACGTCGCTCATCATACCCCCACACTTAAACCTTGCTCGTCCTTGAGTAAGCTACAACTAACTCCTGGGAGATCTCAGCGAGTGTGGATGGCAAGAATGCGGTGGTCGTCAAATCAACAGTTAAGCTCCTATGTACCTACAATCATCAAAGCAACGAGCGTAGATTCCGACTCTACTAAAATAATGCAAGACTCGATAAAAATTCTAAACTGACTTAACAACAGTATGAATCACCCCCCTAAATTCGAGCTACATTAATCCTATGCAAGTGGATGAAAATGAATCTCTAAACTATGCAAAAGATGTCTTTGTTCAGATAATATACAAAGGATGATAACGCAAGATCCAAAGTAGGACAATTTCTCAAGTGACATGTTCAAATCCATGAAGAGAATGCAAGATTTCCCATACCACTAAAAGCAATTAAACTATGTCTTAACTCTAATAAGTCTAATTGTATTTTTCTAATATTCCTTTTCATCCTACTCACACAACTTATGGTGCACCCAATTATTAGTTTTTAGGTAGAACCTGTCCATTTTATGGTCCAGGCTACTATGAAACTCTTTGCTCAATAGGTCTTGGAGAATCGATCCCTCGGTTCTATTTCACATTTTGGGCATCGTGCACTCTTCCGACTTTCTTTTACTTAGAGCTCCCTACCTTTATACTTTTCTTTACAATTTTTGATTTTCCATTGTAATAAAGAAGGACGAGAACAAAACTCTCAAATCAATATAGTAAAAATTAGAGAAAAGAGGGTAATCATGCAAACTTGAGTTTGGACCTAGTGCATCCTAATCATAAACTACATGCTCAAGTCAAAGTCTTGAAGTTGATCAAGAATATCATCATCATACACAATTGTAATATCAACAATCAAAGGCATAATAAAAAGATCAAAAATCAACGCACCATTATAAATGTCCACAAAACATCAAATAAGGGGAAAATATGATAGCCGACTCTAAATATGCAAATAAGGGGAAAACTGACTCGATAATTTGAAAATAATGATAGGTAAGATGTAATCTCCTTCCCCCACAATTAAAGTACACCATGTCCCTATTGTAAAATAGAGAGCAATGATAAAAGATAGGTGGAAGTGGAAAGATATCTCTTTTTAACGGGATGCCTCCCGAAAAACGCCTTGATTAGAGTCGCAGACTCGACTTCATCCATAAATCCCCTGCAAATTCAGCGGGTAAACAATTACTAGCACGGGTGTACACCAAAGTCAATCAAATTAAAAACACAAGAAAATAAGTTTAGACTCCCAAGCAACGACGCCAAATTGACGAGGCCAAAATGGTCGTTATGCCTGTCAAAATAATATTTATAAACCTCACTAACTTCTCTACAAGTAGAATGGCAAGCATGGGTCGATCACATATGGAATCAGGTATTCGATTCTTGTATATATAATAAGATCAACTTTATTAATGATAAAAAGAGGAAAATTGGATTGATCCTAGACTACAATTCAATTAAGGAAAGTAATTGATACAATACCTTGTTTAGCGGAGATTCGCAGTGGTTGGATTAATTATTGACTTTCTATTTACTAATCAGGTTCATTAAAATTAATTAATATATTCTAATTCTCCTAATCCATGTACTAGAGTTGCTAGTTCGGTCAACTAGTCCTAATAGCGTCTTACCTACCAACCTAGCCCTGAAATTATCAAGACTAAATCCTAGGCAACCTTGAATAAATAGGAAAGTGTATTTCCCTTGGCGCCTACACCTCATTAATCTCCCCATCCTACAAGTCCAAATAGTCCAAGTATAGATTTGTGTCACTAAGTATGCAATGTTCTCCAACTAGGATAAACCATGCCCTAGCTATATGAAATAGATCTATAAACCTAGGTGATCAATCTAGATAAACAAATCACAATTAATTACGAATACAAACAAGAGATTAAAAAAAATTCAACAGATATATCTTTATTAGAACCAAGGGAGAAAGTATAAAAAACCAGCCCATCCGTAGGCTTCACCCTGAAGAACAGCGTAATCTCCTTAACACTCTCTAATTAAACCTAGAACTACGCATGAGAATGAGGCAAAGCTCTCCTCCCTTATTTATAGAAGAAATAAACCCTAAAAACAACCTAAAGAGGCCCAAGCCCGAAGCCCAAGTGAAAGTAGGTAAAAAGGCACAAAACAATCTCGAAGCAGAAGAACTCGGTGGCAGAAATCCCACGGCGGCGCGGTCACGCTTTTAATGGCGCGGGCGCGCCAACCTCAGTGTGCAAGGCGCAGCCGCATATGAACGGCGTGGTCGAGTCCCAGCTTCTATAGCCGGCGCGGGCGCGCCACCCGGGGCACAGTTGTGCCCTAGTCCCTGAGCTCCAGCACGGCTACGTCTTCTCGCGTGCGTGAACTTGCTTCGTCCTTTGGCCATTTCCCTCTTCGGTGTTCACCCGAATGTCTGTATTCCTTGTGTTTAAAACATTTTCTTTGCGAGGGTCCGGAACACACTGTTAGTTATATGAACTAGCCCCTTTGTTCTTGTAATTGATAATGCCTTACTTAACGATAACAAACTGCCTTATGAACTAATATGTGTATTGAGTGAGATATCGCAGGAAATCGATAGGCCTTTGAGTTACTTAGGAGGTTTAAGCGTGGAAAACAACGAGCTGAATTAAGGACACAAGAGCGAGTCCAGCGAGAAGAATAGCGCTCAAGGCACTTAACTAGGAGCAAGGGAACCGAGTGACGCTAGAGGGGACCTAACAATAAAAGTGAAGGATCGAGTTGCACAAGTAACACGATACTCAAATAGGACGTGCTCAAGGGGACCGAAGACACTCAAGGGGACCGAGCGCATGTATATGGAAAGAAATCTTCCAAGAGCTAAAGAAGGAAAGATTTGATTCGCCAGAGATTTACCAGATTCGAGATCTTAACAATTGAAGCTAGTTTGTCATTATATTCGGCTAGTTTAGATTTAGTAGTTTATTTATTACTATTTACATGCTTTTAGATAATTAGTTCCCGGTGATTATGCCATAGTATAAATAGCTTGGTTCATTTATCTTTAAGTGAGGTTGTCGAACTAGAGAGAAAGAGTTCATCTTGATTTAGAGCTTAGGCAATAGCTAGGAGAGTTTATAGAAACTAAGAACTGTGTGTTCTCCTAGTAGTTGTAAGTCTCACAAGAAATCAAATCGACAACGTTTTGGAATTAAAGTGCTTGTTTGTTCTTAGTCTTGTATTTCCGCACAAAAGTTTCATCTTTAGTTAGACTAAGATCTTCACGATCCACAATTGGTATCATAGCAGGATCCAATTTCAATACGGAAATGAAGAACTCACAGCTCAACCTCGGCATGTCTCTCAACAAACCTCACGAGCTTCGCGAAGGAGAAATTGATTGGTGGATGGGAGTTCACACGACGTTCATTCAGACCCAAGACTACCAATGCCGGAAAATCATAGAGCTTGGAGACGAAGTCCTTCCAGAGCTAAAGGAGAGAAAGGATCGGCAACCAGAGCACTATGCCAAGATGGAGAAGAACTCAAAAGCTCGACACACTAGTACTTAAGTGAGTTTATGTAACACCCATAAAGTGTTATATAAAGTGGTTAAAGTGTTACTTAAGTTAATAGGTAACACTTTATTGAGTGATACATTCGCCCGTGTCGCCTAAAGTATTACGTAACACTTTGGTTGACATATAGTATCACTTTGAAAAGTGTTTTGTACATCATTTTAAGCAACACTTTTAATATTATAAATATCATTTTATAAGTGTTATTTATAATTCCTTATGCAACACTTTCTTATCTTTAGTAACATTTTGAATCATCTTTCTTTGATATATAATATTACTTTACTTGACATTATGTATCACTTTTTATGAACAATTGTAACACCATGTAAAGTTTTAGGTAATATTTTTACTTTTTTAAAAGAACCATATTTGTTGTTGTAATTAGTATTAGTATTATTATTATAATTATTATTCGGAATCTAAATTACATTAGTTTTTTAATATAGAAATATGAACATGTGCATCTCAAATTGTCATATGATATATAGCTAGTGAATGAACAGTTGATATTGATATAAGAATTCATAGTTACAAAAATATCCCTAAAACCAGCATAACAAGATAAGAAGTGATAAATATTTGATCACTAGAAAGTGATATTCATTGACAAAAATCTAAATAAAGAAATTGGGTATGTCTAACAAACATGAACTATATATAACATAAGTAATTCATGATATAAATGCATATCCGACCTTCAGCTAAAACAAAAAGACCTCAAAAAATAAACCATGTCATATGCTAGTAGCTAGATGCAAAATCTCTACTCCAAGCCTTCACCTTCATTCATTTAATCATGTATATATGTACATATCAAAATCGATATAAAAACATATACATATATATATAAGAGTAAAATTAGCCCATAAAAGTTTGATGCTAACGCAAAAATATCATTTGTTAAAGATACATAAAAGAGTAATGCATACCACTTATAACCTTAGTTTGATCTTGGGAAGAAGTGGGTTGTACATTAAAAAAATGATCATTAAGTTGTGGTTAGATGACACATTTTCAAGTGATCAATCAAATTATTTCTGAACTGAAAGCAAACATCAAAATTCTGAAAAATTTCTTAAGAAAATTGTTATGATATATCTTAGTTCTTAACCGATATTGAGTTTCTCTTCAAGAGGTGCAAACAAACAAAAGGATGACTTTCATGAGAAAATAGTCAACTTCTTGTTAATAGAAGTGATTCGTCACCTTCCTGAATATGTCTATGCTTATACACGTTCACTATAAAATATGGCAGTGTCTTTATACACTCCAAATTTTAATTTTGTACACTTCATTTTGAAATGTAAAAATTTCGCGTTAGTATTTATTTTGCGTTTAGGTGAAAATTAAGACGAAAAGAGGAAGAAAAAGGGCAAAGTGAAACACAGGTATTTTGCTAACGCAAAATACCAGCATTTGTTTTTTGTTTTTTTAATGAAACGCAGTATTCTTGCATTAGCAAGAATACTGCGTTTGGGTTGTTGTATTTTTTTAAAAATACAGCAACCCAAACACAAACATCTTGCGTTAGCAAGAATAATGCTATAGCAAAATGTTTGCGTTTAGGCCAAAATATGACCACTTGATAAAACTGTTGAAAACGCAAAATTTGCTTTTTCAACGGTCATTTAACTCAAATGAACCATAATCAACTCAACAAATTCGATTAAGTACAATGATAAGATCTCCTAACTCGTCCTTGCCCTTATACCAACTTAGACGGTCCTTGGACCATATCGGGCTCGGTCGGATAAAAAGGATGAAATTGGCCAAATTGATTCACTCGATCCTCATTATAGTGGAATATCAAGTATGAAGCGGATCGATATTGGGTGAAATTACGATCAATTGGTTCAATGTGGGTCTGATTGCCCCGATTTGTGCCGAATCGAGTGAATTGGACCAAATCGGGCTCGGTTGGATAAAAAGGATGAAATTGGCCAAATTGATTCAATCGATCCTCGATATAGTGGAATATCGAGTACGAATTGGATCGATATTGGGTGAAATTACAATCAGTTGGTTCAATGGGGGTCCGATTGCCCCGATTTGTGATAAATCGAGTGAATTGGACCAAATCGGGCTCGGTTGGATAAAATGGATGAAATTGGAAAAATTGATTCAATCGATCTTCGATATAGTGGAATATCAAGTATGAATTGGATCAATATTGTGTGAAATTACGATCAATTGGCTCAATGGGGGTCCGATTGCCCCGATTTGTGACACATCGAGTGAATTGGACGAAATCGGGCTCGGTTGGATAAAAAGGGATGACATTGGCCAAATTGATTCAATCGATCCTCGATAAAGTGGAATATCAAGTATGAATTGGATCGATATTGGGTGAAATTATGATCAACTGGTTCAATGGGGGTCCCGTTGCCCCGATTTCTGCCGAATCGAGTGAATTGGACCAAATCGGGCTCGATCGAATAAAAAGGATGAAATTGGCCAAATTGATTCAATCGATCCTCGATATAGTGGAATATCAAATATGAATTGGATCTATATTGTGTGAAATTACGATCAATTGGCTCAATGGGGGCCCGATTGCCCCAATTTGTGACAAATCGAGTGAATTGGACGAAATCGGGCTTGGTCGGATAAAAAAGATGAAATTGGCCAAATTGATTCACTCGATCCTCATTATAGTGCAATATCAAGTATGAAGTGGATCGATATTAGGTGAAATTACGATCAATTGTTTCAATGGGGGTCTGATTGTCCCGATTTGTGCCGAATCGAGTGAATTGGACCAAATCGGGCTCGACCGAATAAAAAGGATGAAGTTGGCCAAATTGATTCAATCGATCCTCTATATAGTGGAATATCAAGTATTAATTGGATCGATATTGTGTGAAATTACGATCAATTGGCTCAATGGGGGTCCGATTTCCCCGATTTGTGCTGAATCGAGTGATTTGGACGAAATCGGGCTCGATCGAATAAAAAGGATGAAATTGGCCAAATTGATTCACTTGATCTCATTATAGTGGATTATCAAGTATGAATTAGGTCGATATTGGGTGAAAATTACGATCAATTGGTTCAATGGGGGTCCGATTTCCCGGATTTGTGCCAAATCGAGTGAATTAGACCAAACCGGACTCGGTTGGATAAAAAGGATGAAATTGGCCAAATTGATTCAATCGATCCTCGATATAGTGGAATATAAAGTATAGATTGGATCAATACTGTGTGAAATTACGATCAATTGACTCAATGGGGGTCCGATTGCCCCGATTTGTGACAAATCGAGTGAATTGGACGAAATCGGGCTTGGTTGGATAAAAAGGATGAAATTGGCCAAATTGATTCAATCGATCCTCGAATAGTGGAATATCAAGTATGGATTGGTTCAATATTGTGTGAAATTACAATCAATTGGATCAATGGGGGTCCGATTGCCCCGATTTGGGACCAATCGAGTGAATTGGACCAAATTGGGCTCGGTTGGATAAAAAGGATGAAATTTGCCAAATTGATTCACTCGATCCTCATTATAGTGGAATATCAAGTATGAATTTGATCGATATTGGGTGAAATTACGATCAATTGGTTCAATGGGGGTCCGATTGCCCCGATTTGTGACAAATCGAGTGAATTGGACCAAATCGGGCTCGGTTGGATAAAAAGGATGAAATTGGCAAAATTGATTCAATCGATCCTCAAATAGTGGAATATCAAGTATGAATTGGATCGATATTGGGTGACAGTACGATCAATTCATTCAATGAGGGTCTGGTTGCCCCGATTTGTAACAAATCGAGTGAATTGGACCAAATCGGGCTCGGTCGGATAAAAAGGACGAAATTCGCCAAGTTGATTCACTCGATCCTCATTATAGTGGATTATCAAGTATGAATTGGATCGATATTGGGTGAAAATTACGATCAATTGGTTCAATGGGGGACCGGTTTCCCGGATTTGTGCGAAATCGAGTGAATTGGACCAAATCGGGCTCGGTTGGATAAAATGGATGAAATTGGACAAATTGATCCAATCGATCTTTTATATAGTGGAATATCAAGTATGAATTGGATCAATATTGTGTGAAATTACGATCAATTGGCTCAATGGGGGTCCGATTGCCCCGATTTGTGACACTTCGAGTGAATTGGACCAAATTGGGCTCGGTTGGATAAAAAGGATGAAATTTGCCAAATTGATTCACTCGATCCTCATTATAGTGGAATATCAAGTATGAATTTGATCGATATTGGGTAAAATTATGATCAATTGGTTCAATGGGGGTCCGATTGCCCCGATTTGTGACAAATCGAGTGAATTGGACCAAATCGGGCTCGGTTGGATAAAAAGGATGAAATTGGCAAAATTGATTCAATCGATCCTCAAATAGTGAAATATCAAGTATGAATTGGATCGATATTGGGTGACATTACGATCAATTCATTCTATGAGGGTCTGGTTGCCCCGATTTGTAACAAATCGAGTGAATTGGACCAAATCGGGCTCGGTCGGATAAAAAGGACGAAATTCGCCAAATTGATTCACTCGATCCTCATTATAGTGGATTATCAAGTATGAATTGGATCGATATTGGGTGAAAATTACGATCAATTGGTTCAATGGGGGACCGGTTTCCCGGATTTGTGCCAAATCGAGTGAATTGGACCAAATCGGGCTCGGTTGGATAAAATGGATGAAATTGGACAAATTGATTCAATCGATCTTTGATATAGTGGACAAATTGATTCAATTTCCCGGATTTGTTTAAAAAAAAATTACAAACGCAGGTATTTTGCTAACGCAAAATACCTGCGTTTGGCTACTCCTTCTCATTTCTCCTTTTCCGTCTATGTTTTGACCTAAACGCAAAATATTTACGTTAGCAAAATATTTGCGTTTGAAATTGGAGTGTACAAAGTTAAAATTTGGAGTGTATAAAGCCCCTTCGTAAAATATTAACTATATATAGTGAAAAAGTGTACCTTGAGCATCGCCAATGGAATAATCAATCTGTTCTTTTGAGAGTTCATAAACTTCCAATTATTGTTAGATCCGAAATCAGAATTGAATAACAAGTTTACAGGTCAAAGGAAACATATTCCGACACGTACTCGTCAAATGCAACGTATTTGGACACTTAATCATCAAATGCAACATATTCCAACACTTACTCGTCAAAGGAAACATATTCCGACATGTATTAGTCAAATGCAACTTATTCTAACAAATAATCAACAAATGAAATGTATTCCGACACTTACTTGTCAAATGCAACATATTCCGACACTTACACGTTGACATGTATCAGTCAAAGGCAACATAATCCGACACTTACTCGTCACAAGCAACGTATTTCTATACTTACTCGTCAAAGGAAACATATTCCGACACTTACTCATCAATGGAAACATATTTCGACACTTAGTTGTCAAACGCAACCTATTCCTACAATTACTTGTTAAAGGAAACATATTCCGACATGTATTTGTCAACGACAACACATTTCGACACTTACTCGTCAAATGAAATATTTTCTGACACATATTAGTCAAAAGTAACTTATTCTGACACATAATCATCCAATGCAACATATTCCGACACTTACTCGTTAAATGCAACATATTCAGACACATACTTGTCACATGCAACGTATTCCGACATGTATTAGTCAAAGACGACATATTCCAACACTTACTTGTCACATGCAACGTATTTCGACACTTACTCGTCAAATGCAACATATTCGAACACTTAGTCATCAAAGGAAACATATTCCGACACGTAGCACTCAAAGGCAACATATTCGGCCACGTATATGTCAAATGCAACATATTACGACACTTACACGTCAAAGGAAACATATTCTGACACGTATTAGTAAAAGGAAGCATATTTGACACTTACTCGTCAAATGCAATGTATTCTGACACTTACCCGTCAAATGCAACATATTCCAAACTTACTCGTCAAAGGAAACATATTCTGACACGTATTAGTCAAAGGAAGCTTATTCAAACACATACTCGTCAAATCCAAAATATTTCCGACACTTATTAATCAAAAGCAACTTATTCTGACACATACTCGTCAAATACAGCTTATTCCAACACTTAATCGTCAAATGCAACATATTCCAACACTTATACGTCAAAGGAAACATATTGCGATAAGTAGTAGTCAAAGGAAACATATTCTGACATTTACTTGTCAAATGCAACGTATTTGGACACTTAATCGTCAAATGCAAAATATTCCAACACTTACTCGTCCAAGGAAACATATTCCGACATGTATTAGTCAAACACAACTTATTCTGACAAATAATCAACAAATGAAACGTATTCCGACACTTACTTGTCAAATGCAACATATTCCGACACTTACACGTCAAAAGAAACATATTCCGAGATGTATTTGTCAAAGGCAACATAATCCGACACTTACTCGTCACAAGCAATGTATTTTGACACTTACTCGTCAAAGGAAACATATTCCGACACTTATTTGTCAAACGCAACCTATTTTTACAATTACTTGTCCAAGGAAACATATTCCGACATGTATTTGTCAACGGCAACATATTTCGACACTTACAAGTCAAATGAATCATTTTCTGACACATATTAGTCAAATGTAACTTATTCTGACACATAAGCATCAAATGCAACATATTCCGACACTTACTCGTTAAATGCAACATATTGAGACACATACTTGTCACATGCAACGTATTCCAACATGTATTACTCAAAGACAACATATTCTGACACTTACTCGTCACATGCAACGTATTTTGACACTTACTCGTCAAATGCAACATATTCCAACACTTAGTCATCAAAGGAAACATATTCCGACAAGTAGCAGTCAAAGGCAACATATTCGGACACGTATATGTCAAATGCAACATATTACGACACTTACACGTCAAAGGAACATATTCCGACATGTATTAGCAAAAGGAAGCATATTCCCGACACTTACTCGTCAAATGCAACGTATTCCGACACTTACTCGTCAAATACAACATATTCCAAACTTACTCGTCAAAGGAAACATATTCTGACACATATTAGTCAAAGGCAGCTTATTCAAACACATACTTGTCAAATCCAAAATATTCCGACACTTATTAATCAAAAACAACTTATTCTGACACATACTCGTCAAATGCAGCTTATTCCAACATTTACTCGTCAAATACAACATACTCTAACACTTATACGTCAAAGGAAAGATATTGCGACAAGTAGTAAGTCAAAGGAAACATATTCCGACATTTACTCGTCAAATGCAACGTATTTGGACACTTAATCGTCAAATGCAAAATATTCCAACACTTACTCGTCAAAGGAAACATATTCCGACATGTATTAGTCAAACGCAACTTATTCTGACAAATAATCAACAAATGAAACGTATTCCGACACTTACTTGTCAAATGCAACATATTCCGACACTTACAGGTCAAAGGAAACATTATTCCGACAGGTATTAGTCAAAGGCAACATAATCTGACACTTATTCATCACAAGCAACGTATTTTGACACTTACTTGTCAAAGGAAACATATTCCGACACGAATTAGTCAATGGCAACATATTCCAACACTTACCCATGAAAATGCAACATATTCCAACACCTACTCGTCAAATGAAACATATTCCAAGACTTACCCGTCAAAGGAAACATATTACGACACATATTAGTCAAAGGCAACATATTCCGACACTTAATAGTTAAATGCTACATATTACTACACTTACTCGTCAAATGCAATGTATTTCAACACTTACTCGTCAAATTCAACTTATTCCGACATTTACTCGTCAAAGGAAACATATTCCGACACATATTAGTCAAAGGAAACATATTCTGACACATACTCGTCAAATGCAACGTATTCCAACACTTACTTGGCAAATGCAACATATTCCGGCACTTACTCGTCAAAGGAAACATATACCAATACAATTAGTCAAAGGTAAAATATTTCGACACTTACTCGTCAAATGCAACATATTCCGACACTTACACGTCCAAGAAAAATTTAGTCTGACATGTATTATTCAAAGACAACCTATTCCGACACTTACTCGTCAAACGCAACGTATTGAGACACCTACTCGTCAAATGCAACATATTCCGACATTGACTCATCAAAGGAAACAAATTTTGACATGTATAAGTCTACGACAACATATTCCGACACTTACTCGTCAAATTCAACGTATTCTAACACCTACTCGTTAAATGTAGCATATTTTGACACATACTCGTCACATGCAACGTATTGCGACAGGTATTAGTCAAAGGCAACATAATCCGACACTTACTCGTCACATGCAACGTATTTCGACACTTACATGTCAAATGCAACATATTCCAACACTTAGTCATCAAAGGAAACATATTCCGACACGTACTAGTCAAAGGAACCATATTCTAACACTTATTTTTCTAACACAACATATTACGACACTTACACGTCAAAGGAAACATATTCCGACACGTATTAGTCATTGACAACATATTTCGACACTTACTCGTCAAACGCAACGTATTGCAACACTTACTCGTCAAATACAACATATTCCGATATTTACTCCATTAAAGGAAACAAATTCTGACACGAATTAGTCAATGGCAACATATTCCGACACTTACTCGTCAAATACAATGTATTACGACACTTACTCGTCAAACGCAACCTATTCCTACAATTACTTGTCAAAGGAAATATATTCTAACATGTATTTGTCAACGACAACATATTTTGACACTTACTCGTGAAATGAAATATATTCTCACACGTATTAGTCAAATGCAACTTGCTCTAACACATAACCATCAAATGTAACGTATTCTGACACTTACTCGTTAAATGCAACATATTATGATACATACTCGTAACATGCAACGTGTTCCGACAAGTATTAGTCAAAGGCAACATATTCGACACTTACTCGTCACATGCAACGTATTTCAACACTTACTCATCAAATGCAACATATTCCAACACTTTTTCATCAAAGGAAACATATTCCGACACATAGTAGTAAAAGTCAACATATTCCGACACTTATTTGTCAAATGCAACATATTACGACATTTACACGTCAAAGGAAACATATTCCGACACGTATAAGTCAAAGGAGACATATTTTGACACTTATTCGTCAAATGCAACGTATTCCGACACTTACTCGTCAAATGCAACATCTTCCAACACTTACTCGTCAAAGGAAACGTATTCTGACATGTATTAGTCAAAGGCATCCGATACATACTCATCAAATTCCGCTTATTCCAACACTTACTCGTCAAATGCAACAAATTTCAACACTTATATTTCAAAGGAAACATATTCCGACATGTAATTAGCCAAAGGAAACTTATTTTGACACATAATCATCAAGTGAAACATATTCTAACATTTACTTGTCAAATGCAACTTATTCGGACAATTACACGTCAAAGGAAACTTATTCCGACAGGTATTTGTCAAAAGGCAACATAATCCGACACTTAATCTTCACAAGCAACATATTTCGACACTTACTCGTCAAAGGAAACATACTCCGACACAAATTTGTCAAAGCAACAGGTTCCAACACTTAACCATGAAATGCAACATATTCTGACCACTAACTCATCAAATGAAACATATTCCGAGACTTACTCGTCAAAGGAAACATATTACGAACGTATTAGTCAAAGGCAACATATTCCGACACTTAATCGTCAAATGCTACATATTCCGAAACTTACACGTCAAAGGAAACATATTCCGACACTTAATAGTCAAAGGAAACATATTACTACACTTACTCGTCAAATGCAATGTATTTCGACACTTAGTCGTCAAATTCAACTTATTCCGACATTTACTCGTCAAAGGAAACATATTCCGACACATATTAGTCAAAGGAAACATATTCTGACACATACTCGTCAAATGCTACGTATTCCAACACTTAGTTGGAAAATGCAACATATTCCTACACTTTCTTATCAAAGGAAAGATATACCAATACAATTAGTCACAGGCAATATATTTCGACACTTACTCGTAAAATGCGACATATTCTGACACTTACACATCAAAGAAAAAAATCTTCTTACACGTATTAGTCAAAAGCAACATATTCCGACACTTACTCGTCAAACACAACATATTGCGACACTTACTCGTCAAAGGAAATGTATTACGACACTTACTCCGAAATGTATTTGTCAATGACAACATATTTCGACACTTACTCGTCAAATGAAACATTTCTGACACGTATTAGTCAAATGCAACTTATTCTTACACATAATCATCATATACAACGTATTCCAACACTTATTATGAATGCAACATATTCCGACACATACTCGTCACATGCAAACGTATTCCGATAGGTATTAGTCAAAGGCAACATATTCCGACACTTAC